>NC_041371.1:12401018-12523518 GCF_900634415.1 Cottoperca gobio
TACAAGTATTGATAGATAATGCTTTCAAATGTAGAATAACCAAAACAAAAATAACATAAAAGCAAACATTAGATTGCATCTACATCTACTATACATCATTTAAGATGCGTTTTAATCCCCATCTCATTTAGAAAATATCTATTCATCAAATATCTATTCTACTAATTATATTACAAGAATCCAGTCACAGGAAATAGAAAAATATCAAATATCACCAGTGATGATAAGAAAACATGACAACCTGAACGAGCAGAAATATTGCTATGGTAACCACCATTGTCCTTTGACATCAGCGAGTATCATCCCCCTGGTGCTCTTATTGGCTGTCCTGACGCCCCTGATGTTGCAGGGAAGAATCAGCACAGCCCAGAGGAAAGAGGGAGTGGGTAATTGGGGGTTGTGTGGCAGGGAGGTTTAACTGTGTTGTTACTGTCAGATGGCCGTGTCCCAGAATACGGTTTTCTGTGTAGGGTAAGGGGGAGGACGGATCTTTTTGGCCCCGCTGCTTTTCCCCCAGCCTGGGAGGACAGATGCATTTTGTTGTTTGCACTGACTCCGCTCCTGGTGCCTGTCCTCGCTCCTGTCCGGAGGAGGAGGAGGAGGCCTCTCCAAAGATCTCTGCAGGTATGGATGTTGTTTGGAGCGGATCTCCATGCAGAGGGTGCGTTTCCTCTCGATCTGCTCTAGCATGGTGCTGTCTCCACAGATCCATGGCATCTGGGGCATCTGAATGGTAGAATCAATGCATTAAGTGAAGCGAATACAGCTTGACTTCAAAGTAAGTTGCACACTTTAAAGGCCCTAAAAATGGCTCTTCAGTGTTGAATTATTAATGACTAAACAAGCAACATTCAAAGTAAAACAATAAAGAGTAATATACTATTTATTTATTAGTAGTTTGATAAGATTTGAATGGCTTGAATGAACTTTTATTTTCTTGGGCATTTTGTCTTTATTTGAATGAGGACAGTGTAGAAATGGGGGGTGGGGGGGGCCACAAAAACCCAAGGCCGAAATCCAACCCAAGACGTTGCAATTGTATGACATCTAATGGCTAAATCCTGATTGGTGCACACAAGGACATCACATAACTTTTTTATAGAACAATTCAAACCGGTAAGAGGGACACAGAGAAATAATACAGAAATGTCTGGTTAAAGATGTAAGTAAAGAAAAACAAGCAAATCTGCATACCTGACTTTGTTGTGTCTCTGCTGCTTTCCTTTGTGGAGTTCCCATTGGGGAGGGGTTAGCGGGCATAGAAGGTGAGCGGCCATACTTAGGTGGTGCTTTTAGATCTACAAAGGGCGGCGAAAGCACAAGTTTGGTCATAGGTAATAAAAATGCTTTTTGCCATAAAAGGTTATATGATCAATTCTAGATTATTTGATGTATTTGAGGTTTTAACCCTCACCATTTCCTGTTCCCGTGGTCATTGGTGGGCTTCCAGACGATCTCCCGTGGTGAGTAGGTGTTGTTGTGGATGAATGCTGCCCTGACACTGTGCTGCCATTCCTTTCTTGTGCTTTTGATTGGTCCGTGCTGTGATTTGCTCTGATATCTCGTCTTGGCGTGCCATCTGATCTGTATCCTCGCTCTTTACTATCACACCTATACTCCATTGCAGAAGGGCTCTTGGTGCTTTTGACATCATAATGATGCTGCTCTGAGCCATTTGGACTTCTGTCTTTGCTGTCCCGTCTCATTTCGAGTCCAGTTTTGCTCAGATCTTTACTGTCCTGCCTAGGCAGAGGAGGAGGAAGGAGATCTACCCCGTTGTGGCAGCTCCTATCTCTCCCCTCATGCTTGGATTCAGAGCTGTAGCCAACCCTGTCCTTGCTATTGATGCTTCTGGATGTTTCTTGTCGGGGTAGGATCTCAGGTGGCTGGTCTATTCTACCTTCATGTCTATGTTCCACGTCATTTCTCGCTCTCTCTTTGATATCCTGTGGGGGTAACAGATCCGGACGGTGGTCTTTGCTATCATGCCTATATTCTGCTCCAGTTCTAGCTCTGTCTTTGCTCTCTTGTCGGGGGAGAAGCTCAGGTGGCCTGTCTCTGCTTTCAGGCTTTGAGTCCACACCGTTCCTGGCTCTCTCTTTGCTATCCTGTCGTGGTAAGAGCTCAGGCGGCTGATCCAGCAGTCTCTCTTTGCTTTCATGTCTAGAGTCTACACCGTTTCTTGCTCTTTCCTTGCTTTCTTGTTTTGGTAACAGCTCAGGGGGCTGATCTAACAGTCTCTCTCTGTCTTTGCTGTCTTGTCTCAACAAAGAATCCATTGCATGTCCCCCGCCCCGATCTTTGCTGTCTCTCCTTAGCATCAGGTCACCATTGCTGAGCCCTCTGTCCTTGGAGTCTCTTCTTATCAATGGAATGGGCTCCACACTGCTGCAGCCTTGGTCCCTGCTATCCCTGCGGACAGGTGGGGCATCTCCAACGCTATAAGTACGGTCTTTACTGTTGCGTCTGTGTGGAAGTGGCTCTGCATTGCTGCTTCCTCTTTCTTTATCTTTATCTTTGTCTCTTTCTTTGTCTTTGTCTTTATCTCTGTCTTTCTGTCTGTCTTTGTCTTTTTGTCTGTCTTTGTCCTTGTCTTTTTGTCTGTCTTTGTCTCTGTCTTTTTCTTTGTCTCTGTCTTTGTCTCTGTCTTTGTCTCTGTCCTTGTCTCTGTCCTTGTCTTTGTCTCTGCGGTGAGAAGACTCTTTGCTGTGGCGATCCTTGGAGTCTCGCTTGGACTCCTTGCTGTGACTGTGGCTGTGGCGCTCCTTGCCCTCACGCTTGGACTCGCTGTGTGACTTGCTTTTGGACTCAGCTGTAAAACAACAGGAAACAACAATTTTAAAAGATAAACACTTAAATGGTTATAACATCCCACCATATTCTGCTGTAGTTTAGAATGCATTGAAAATACTCAATAATGTATACATTTGAATTGTCAATTGCATATTTGATAGAAAAAATACAGAAAGAATACTCTTGTTTCAAGTTTCCGCACTACCACCATATGTCCTCTAGGTGTCACTCACTACTTACTGAAGCAGTGACAGTAGATGACTGCTTTAGATGACTGGTGTAGATGGGTCAATATGTGGGCTAACAGGCATTATAATGGTGTTCATCGTGGTATATAATAATCATTCTCATTAATTGTTTTACATTTTTTTTCAGTTCAGTCAATTCAAATCACACATTTTTAGTTAATATTGTATTTTCTTCACTGTACTTCCAGGATGTGTGCTTAAAAACTGGAATTGTATGTATGTCACTGATTCAACGCTCAATAAAGGCAAAAACAAAAATGTGTGCATGATTGATTTCCATTCAGGCTGTGCCTGTATGTGCTTTTTATATGGACTTTAACATACAGTAGCATGCAAAGAAGTCCATTATCATGTGACGATTAACCAGTTGTTAAATGGGTCAGACTAGCTGTTGCTGCCTCTATCGCCTCAGAAAGGAAGAGACACACACACACACACACACACACACACACACACACACACACACACACACACACACACACACACGCTGTCAGTCCTTTAGCCCCAAGTGGCGCTTGTACACAGGTGTTTGGATAATACAATTAATGACAAAGACCTGTCAGCACAGGTCACCTTTGATGCATAGAAAGCATATGCATACTGTTTACAAATCATATGGGGCTAAAGAACAAACTACTGTCAAAGGGCTCATTGGTAAGACATCACTGGGACTTCCTGGCACCTGAATGCACCCATTGACATTCTAACTATCACTTAATGTAAGACAGTAATTCCACAGATACAGTATATTGAGGACAGTGCAGGATTAAAAATAAATAAATAAATGTGAACCAATTGGCACATGTAGTCAAAAATAGCAAAAAAACATAAATTGTCTCAGCTTCCACTATACCCATCTGCACAGCAGCCACAGCTACCTGATTGGCTCAATCACGAGTGGAGTATGTGCTGATTGGACAGAAAAGAGAATCTGAAATCCTCTGATCAGGTGCAGATTTGAGTTCAGAGCCCTAGTTATTCCCATCAGGAGCTCATTGCTCAGTTTTACTGTAGACCGGCATGCCCTGAGCTGTGATTGGCTGCATTACCCATGGGGAGGGAATCTGCAAATAAGAAACAGGGATTTCTCCTCCTTCCACTGTTGCTATGTTGTAGTTGCTAAGAGCGTAGAGTAAGGATGGAAGTGTGGACTCTTTGTAGTTCTTTTGTGATTTATGTACAAAATACGCTTGAATACATTTCATACAGTTTTGGAGCATTTGATGAAGGGTTTTAGTTATATTTTTTAAATGATTTCACATTGTACAGCTCAGCTATAGATGTCATGTCAAACCTCCCTCTAAATGATCAGATGCTCTATATTAATTTATTAGTGACCCTTTTCAAATAATGCATGACATGCCTCTACATGAACTACACTATCCTTCATGCATTTATGAAACACCCTCTTGATTATTTAGTTTGGTTTAATGGCATCAACCTTTTATTATTTTACAATCATTTCAAAATATTCAGGTTTACCATGACTATTTTAACAAAAAAAATAAAAGGTTGCATTGTGCATGAGAAAGAGAACGTTAATTTGTAACTGACTGATACTGCTGCTGGAACAAGACTTACCTTATGAAGCCATATAATAATGTGAGCATAAGTGGTTTGATGTTTTTACATCTTTTTTGGAAACTTTAAGCAACTTGCGTATTTATATTATTATGAGCAAGTAATGGTTGAAGTCTTGCGTGCGGCATGGCTATCTGTATTTAAACATGATGTTTACATATTTAAAAGTAATGCCGCCTTATGGCCTAATGCCATCAGTAGGTTTGAGGGACCTGCTGTCCGCTTTAGACTCTAATCCCATAAAATTAAATCATACGATCTGTATCAGACTTGGCTCGCTGGCCAGGCCTAGATTAAACAAATAGAGAGCGCCACAAACATCATGCATGGTACAGTAAAAGTGGTGCATTCTCTGCACAGCCTCCTAATTTAGCAGGGTTACACGTGTGAATCCAAAACAGGGATAAATTACACTGATTAGGGAACTCAAGACTACTTATTTTTTGCTACAGAGTTTACTGCAGACAAAGCATTTAGACACTGACACGTCCATGTCGTCCATAAACACTCTGAGACGTTACTCCTGCTCTCCCGTTTGTTATTGTGAGACTTTGCATCTTCTCTCTAGTGGTGGTAGGGTTGCTTTCTCATTAACTCTCTTAACTAAGCCAGTCTCTCTTACGAAATGAGGATACTTTCATGCAGGGTAAGCTTTATGAAAGGAGATGCAGTTGTCTATACTCTTCAAGAATGAAAGAGAAATACATAAATATGAGCTTGTGTTTGTGCTCTTTTCAGTTCCAAAATAAGGACACAAATGTGTGAAATGACTCACTCTCTCCAGGCTCTTTAGACTTCCTGCCACTGGCATTTTTCTTCAGCATGTTCCTGCCAGTTGTGAACAGGTTGGTTAGTTCGTCCAGTGGGCTGGTGGGAGTCCGTGAACGCCCTGTTGACACATTCTGCATAGAGCCATGGAGTCGGCCCACACCGTCTTGAGGTGGCGAGCCTTTGCCGTGAGGGGTGGCAGAGGCGCTCCGTGGCAGACCCCCGGGGAATGGCATTGGAGTGTCAAAGGGAGGTGTACGCATGAGGCTGAGAGGGGTGAGACAGCGGCCCATGCTGACCGGCGATGGGCAAGCAGAGTGGCTGCGCTGATAGGAGGAAGAGGAGGAGGATTTGTAGAGGGTACAGGGTAGTGGAGGTGCAGAGGAGCGGCCAGAGACGGTGAGGGTCGGGGTGGCAGTGAGCTCCCTGCGGATGTGAGCAGAGGAGGGTGGCTCGTTGGATGATGTTGGAGATTTACTGTAGGATTGGTTCTCCAGCATGGGCAATTTGGCTACATCTAGAGGGGTGAGGGGAGACTCGTCTGAGTTGGGCGAGCACTGGGCCGGCGCCGGTGGGAACACCAGCAGCGGAGGCCGATGGGTGAGTAAATTGGGGAAGGGTGCAGGAATGTCACAGAGTGGAATGTTTCGAGGTGTCGAGCAGCGACTGAGAGGTTCGGGGTCATAGGGTGCCGGGGTGGGGCACGCGGAGCGGCATCCCACGGGGTCCGTGCGGTACTCCATGTCATCCAGAGCTGGGTACTTCATCTCCTCGTACACAGACTCTCCCGGCTCCTCATCCTCACTCTTCACGGGTTCTCGTGCTCCGACATCAATCCCGCCCATCTCTATGTAGACAGGTTCATCTTCACAGTCGTCTGTAGGGCTCTCATCACTCTGTGGAGGCGAGTGGTCGCGTTCGCAGGGGGAGGTGACGTGGTGGAGGGGTCTGCAAGCCCCGCCGTGGCTCTTGATGAAGGACTCATCAAAGGAAACACTCAGTTGTGTGTTGGGGTTCCTCTTAGGTTTGGGTGGCGGCACCCTCCTGCAGTCCTCACTGCATCCGTGAGCTTCTAAAGAATAGAGAGGAAGAAAGTTAAAGCACAAATCCACTGGAAAGAATCACATTGACAAGCATTACCTGACAACAGAGAGTATATTGTATATTATTTGTTTTTGTCATTCTGACCCATGTTGCCCAATTACTCTTCTGTTGCAGCGTTCTGCACAGCTGTCATACGCAACGCAGTACTGAATTTGTCGAATATCTATTTTTGCGAGAATCCTTTATCATCAAGTGAATCATTATCATTAATATATAGCCTACTGCAGTTTTGCGGTAGGCTGAGAGCAAAATCTTGAAAATTTGTGGGAATAGTTGAGGCATATGCATATTTATAGGTCACATATACGGCAGTGGAGCAGTATGTGAGTATAGTATCTGGGTCACACACACTGTGAAACTTCTTTCTGATAGTGGTGACGTAGCATTGCAGTGTAAATGTCTTTAGATGTGGTGCAGTGAGGCTATGGTACAGTGTTCACGTCAACTAGATACTACTGTACAATGCGGTCCTAATGCTAGTTTAGCCACAGTACCCAGCACTCTTTACTACTGAGATGTTCGCGCAGTATTTCTAGGTCAGATACTGGGATGTTTGGTTAAGAGTGTCCCTTTCTCTGATAGGCAGGGGGATATAAGTGTAGTTAAGAGCCGGACCATGTCTGAAATCCTAAAACTGCAGATTTTACACCTTTAATAATTCAGATGCCAGATGGCCCAGACACACGCATACTTCCCGTAATTGTATGACTCACCACCATCTTTATGTGCACACAAGCACGCACACAATGCACATGCCTACACATTCAGAGAAGGAAATTAGGGCATGCATGTACACATTTTATACGTATGTAAGTCAATCTTTCGTCTAACTGTGTAGGTGTCTGGATGTATAGTTTTGCAGAATATGTTGCAGGAAATTACGGTCACGGATATAGATAGATAGCTAGGCAGATAGATGGATAGATTAGAGTCCTTTATTTAAATTGAGAACATAACTAGAGCGAGTGCAATGAATGAAGTCAAGAAAATCCAGTAGGTGAAACAAAACTTTGAAAAGAAATATCCAAGTTGACGTTGATGATGCTGAGGAAACAGGTCTTTTGTTTCCATTGTCGCGTCATCACTGCCATTGCCATTACTAAGGTGTTTATAGAAGATAACAAAAATAAGATTTGGTTCAATCCAGATGTGTTCCCGGTATGTGTTGACCCGTCATGAGACTTCTGTACTCTCTCTCTCCCTTTCTTTGTGGGATTGTGTGCATATAGTAATAAGTAACTATGCCTCTTTTGATATACCAAATGCATTATTACAATAACAGGTTTGCACGGTGGATCTCGAGTTCTGCTTCAGCACTGATGATGAATCCGTCCCTCCAAACATCTCTTACTCCATGTCCCTTCTCTTCTCTCTGTTGCTCCCTCTTCTCCCCCTCCCCCTGCAGCGAATGTGTTTACCCGCAAACCCCCTCCCCCTCCCTCTCCTCCTGGGGAAAACGAATCTAGGTCAATCGCTCCTCCTGAATGAATTCTACTCGGACAAGCTCCTCCCCTTCCCGCTACAGCGCCAGCTACAGAGCACGCAACCCCCCCCCCCTCAGCCAGGGACACCCCCACACTCTCACTCTGATTGGCTCCGAAGCCTCAGACTTCAGCATCTCTCGAGCCCCATTGGCTGGAGCTGCTTAGTGATTCTGTGATTGGCTGGGCTGCAGGGGGTCTTGTTTCTGTGGGATGGTTGCCGTGGTGCCCAGGAAGATCTGTGTGCACATAGAGAGATCCCCACCAATCTGAGCCCGGCTGGGCGACTCCCTAAACATCATGTTGGCAACAAAGCATCCAAAGTGAAATGGAGTCAAAGCTTCCTGAAACCTCTAAATCTTTTTGCTCAGCACCTGACTCAAATACTAGTATTATAGCTTAAATATCAGTTTCATTTTGCAATGCTTGTTATTTTGTGTTTGTGCTCAGCACATGTACAGTTAGTAATACAACTGTTTAGCTGTGTGCATTTGCTCAGGCAGTGATTGTATCTGTGGCTCTAGGGAAACATTACTTTTGCTCAATTAATTCAGGTCCTATTCATTAAAGCTTTTCTTACACGGAGCTGATGTACTATAATCATGCCCTCTTTTTCATCCATGGCCAAACAGGCATATTGTGTTTGTTTATTTTGTTTCAGAAAATTGATTGAAATTTATTCAGCGTGCTCCCACTCAATCTTAATCAAGGCATCTCTACATTTTGGCATTGCCAGTTTTATCTGGAAGGAAAATTGTTTGGTCTTCATTGGTAATTTGCCTTGTACAAATATACAAGTAAGTCTTAAATGACAAGTCAAGACACTTCTTATGTGCACTGAAAACAGCTTTGACAGCTGACTGTGTGGCCAATAACTTCCTATAGCCAGCACCATTTTCTAGGATGAAGTTACCGGAGCTTCAACTTACTACACAGAGCGTGTTACTGTATTGATGATATCAGGACATTACTCTCAGCAATAGAAACTTGGACAGCATTCAAAGCCTGGGAAAGCTAATGAGTGAAGACATAGTGGATATATAACAACTGAAAACCAAAGATAAGCTAAAATGATTACATTTATAAATGTTAATATGTTTAAAATGTTAGACTGAAGACTTGTTATGTCAAAACGCGTTACTTACTATCAGACTGCCAAACAATACCATGGACGTAAAAGTAAGCTGAACAATCATCATTTATTTTGCCTTGCTCGACTACTTGCCATATCCTTGAAAAGCACCTGTCTTTTTACGTCAACATCACTAACACCTAGTTTCTTGACCCAGTGCAGCACTCCCTTTTATTTCTTCCTTCTTTTGTTTTTTTTCTTCATTATAAATATTTTTCGCTGCTATGAACAATGAACATTTGCCATCTTCCTTTACTTCTCCAGAGTCTCTAAATAGCATGACCATTAAATTCCCGAATAAGCACAATCTGCCATGGCCTTAAAGTGCAGCTAACACAAAACACACAATGATGTAGGAGTCTATATTTTCCAAAGCCCAGAGGTTGGTAACAGCACAAAAAGTAATTAATATGCATCACATTATGATGATTTCACTCATGGCTCAACATGTTATTATACAATTCTGAGTCAGTATACGATCTAATTTATCTGTGGGTCAAGAGAAAATATGTGAACAACCTGCATATTTGTGTATCTGACAGTAACAGAAAGTGTACTTCATTAATCTGGAATATGTGTACATTGGTCCACAGTCATTCACACATACTATGGAAAGGTTTTATCTCACACAATAGGCAAACTGTGACGAGACTAGTCAGTGTAGAGCAGCACAAATCTTGTCAGACTCTTTTAAACATTCCTTCATATGTAGTTCATTGAACTGCAGGCTATCGCATCTTTATTACTATGTAGTGCACCCCAAATGTGTTAAGTATGGTTTAACTCTTTTTACATCAATTTGCCACAATGGTACTTCAAGTGAAGTGTGCAATGAATAGCTAGATGTCATGTCATTGTAGGAGAAACAATGTTGAGGAGGGCACTGCAGAGAACAGCTATATATAGTGCAGCAGTTTTGGTGTGAAGTGCCACCACCACTCACCGTCACATCTCTCCCCGTGGCAGGTGGACGTGGGACTGTGGTCCACAGCCTCAGACGACATGCTCAGCTTGGTGGCTGGATCCCTCCTGGGCTTAGGTGGGGGCTGTTTCCTAGAGGTCGGGCTTCCTACCTCCTCTTCTCCCCCGCCCCCACTATTCCCACCGCCGACAGAGTGGAGGGACTGGGATCGAACGGAGAAGCCCTGCCCACAGGCGAGGGCATGCGGGTGGGGCATAGGCATGCGTTCCTGGGGGTCCGGCATGGTAATGGAGCCCATGCGTAAGTGCTTGCCTTCAGTGGCAATGTCCTCACCTGTCCTAAAACAGAAAGAAAGGAAGCAAGAGAGAGAGAGAGAGAGAGAGAGAGAGAGAGAGAGAGAGAGAGAGAGAGAGAGAGAGAGAGAGAGCGAGAGAGAGATTTAAATATGAATAATAAGAACATGACATCTGATGCAAAATAATTAAACAATATCAAATGTACTAAATATAACATTAGTTTTCATTATTGGTGCTGAAAAAGAGGCATAACTCTTGACACTTCATCCCCTGCAAACTGTTCTTGTCAGGAGACAGTAAAAGCAACACACCCTGACATACAGAGTCATCATGGCATGTGCATGTGTATTTGCATTTCATGTAAGTGGCTCAAATGATGAGAGCACTAAGTTAACAAAAACAGGAATGTTAGTGCCACAGAAAACAGGGTATCTTTTTATAGGGCAAAGCATTGATTTCAGTTTAACCCTGAATATGACTGATGCCGCTCACACAAACACACACATATTGACACCATGGAAGTCCCTCCGCCTGTACACAATCAATCTCTATAAATGAATGATTGGCCTGAATGGATTTTTAATGATGTCTGAGTTGTGTGTGGTAATAGGGGAAACAAAGGATGTGTGTACGTGTGTTTGTGTGTTTGTGTGTGTGTGTGTGTGTGTGTGTGAGTGTGTGAGTGTGTGTGTGTGTTTGTGTGTGTGTGTGTGTGTGTGTGTGTGAGAGAGTGTGTGTGTATGTGTGTATTGCAGAATAAACAAGCTCAAGATTCGTCTTTTTTCAGGGAAAATGTTTTGTACATGATAAGCATGCAATCGAAACACACTTGATCTCTGCAGTTGATGTATTTCTTTATTCTCATATCAGAGCCACAATTAAGCTTATTGTCAGAGATTTAAATGGTGGCATGAAACAAGATGAATTTGCATGTGTGGCTTCACAAATATCTATCTTGTGTGAGTGTGTGCACCCATGTGGGAGTGTATGTATGGGATTGTTTGTAACCCCTCAGTGTGTGACTTTGCTGACTCTGACTCCCTCCCGGCCAGCTGCTAAACAGAAGGTGCTTGGTGGGGTGGGCTCATTGGTCAGGGGCTTAACTTTGCCTAGCAACAGGGCACCCATAGAAACCACAAAACCAGCTACCACCGCACATTATTAATAAAGCTCATGTGCACATCATGTGCACATTATAACCGCATCAGATTTTGTTTAAAGATGACAGTGGGGATACAAGAGAAGAGAGGTGACTGATGCAAACCTGTCGAGCCACATTGCCAGTGTTATTTGAAATAAATAAAATGCGGAAAAAGACCAAATCACATGATGAGTGATTATTAATGCATTTTGTGTATACAATGTTTTGGCTAAATTGTCCCTGAAAATATTTGTCTGGGAGGACAAAAGAGTACTTTTGTGCTGCTCAGCTGATACCTGTTTATTGATCATTCAAAATGATTGGAGATAAACAATTATAAAAGAATAATATATATTCATAATAATTTGGAATTAATAACAGAACACGTGTTAGATTTGTTGTTTTAAAAGTTCCAAAATGTATAAGATTCAGAAAGATATAAATATATTACAATGGGTAGCTTAGGATAGTCATTTTAAAACCAGTTCAATATGACCAGGGATGTAAGCAATGGGCAGCAAAGGAAATAACAGCTTGGTCTATTTTGGAAAAAGGAGAATTTGAGAGATTTTTATAAATCTGAGAGAGAAATCTGATTTTGGGACACATGTATTCTACAGATACCTTCAACCGAGGGATTACTACAAGAAAAGAAATCAAAGCAGATCCCTTCAGGGAAGTGAATGGTGTCATCTATAATCAAAGCATGTAAAAAAAGTAATATAAGAATCATTTTGGCATTATATCAGAGATTTTACTAATGATGAGCACTCAACTAAATATATAAGGAGACATGATGAAAAACAGCTTAATGCTGAAATTTCCGATGATGATTGACAAACCAAGACACACCATAAATCCACCAATTCACAGACATTGAGGGAATATTCCTGTAAATCTTTTTATCCGTTTCTTTATTACACTGAAAGTGAAAAGTAAGCAGATGCACAGATATCATAAATGGTGGAGAGAGTGGGGATTATATGATGTTGATCACTCACATGCTTTTTGGAAATGTCAGAAAATAATTGTGTTTTGGGAAATGGTATGTGTAAAATGCTTCAACAAATACTGGGACATAAGATCCCTATGAGTTGATAAGTACTTTATCTGTCATTTCTCTGAAGAAAGGGTTCTGGTGAGTGATAGATATTTGGTTAAGATATTGCTAGTAGCAAGCAAAAAAACTATTACTAGGAATTAGGGAAATTTAGCATCGACGACAAAGGACCAATGGCTAATGGTTAAAGAAGGAAAAGCACAACTGGGAGAAAAATTGAGAAGATGTACTGCTCTGCATGCGACGCCATTAGAATGGAGCTGTGAATAAATGTATATATACAACACTTTATTAATGTGAACATACTTCCCATACTGTTTTTCGTTTGTAATTGTTAGTGCTTAGTGTATTTATTAAATGTTGAAAACGTTTTAGCCAATCAGGATCTTCCACGGCATTCTGCTACAGGTGTCAACCCTCTCATATGTTTTGGGTGTGAATCTGCTGTGACTGTGTGCATGCACAATCATATACATGGATTGTGTGTGTTGGTGGGTGGGTGTGACTGGAGTAGTGGTGACTGGATTATTTATAGGATATTTGCCCAGTGATTGGCTAGAGGACAGACCACAGGTGCACTTGGACCAGTTGGAGTTGACTTGTCGTCGGGCAGCTCTGGCTCTCTCCCTGTGACACCATGCGACAGGAAAAACAACATCACAGGAAAAAAAAAAAGGAGATCTTGAGGGGAAAAAAAGATTGAAATGCGAATGCGTGCACAAAGGGTAAAGAAACGAAAGCAGTCGTTTGAAATTTGCAAGCATATGTAAATATAAGTAAATGTAAGTGTGTGGTTTGTGTGCGTGTGTGTGTGATTATGAATACACTTGCGCGTTTAAGTAAATTTGTGGGCATCTATATGTGTGTGTGTGTGTGTGTGTGTGTGTGTGTGTGTGTGTGTGCGTGTGAGTGTGCGTGTGCGTGCGTGTGTGTGTGTATGTATGTGAATAACTTCTGATGAAATACAATAAAAGAAACCCAGAGTGAGACAGCAGCAGGCAGGAAGGCCCGCCTCACTCAAACCTAACGTGCTGATCTGATTGGCCTATGGCTGTTCCAGCTGTCACCAGGCAGAACACATCTCCTACAACTGAGCTCACACTTAATCTCTCTCTCTAACAGGTTTTTTTTCTCCCCCCCCCCACTCTTAAATGCATTTGCTCTAACAAGCTCTTTCGCCCTCACACAATCACAGAGGCCATTTGTTTTTTTTTCCTACCTTTGACACAAACACATTTTTCTATTGCTCATGTCCATGCATGCACATGTACATAAGCACGTGCTTGCACACGCATGCACACATGAATCCTCACACTCTGTCTCGCTCTCAGTCAGTTACTGTAAAAATGGGTCGTCTCATTGACCTACTTATAGGCCTCATGAAAAATCCAGTTATTTTTTAGACTCTTCCTCCAGTGACTGTGTATTAATATTTTAGCTTTGGCAACAGCTGAGAGACAGTGGAAGGATAGCAGGACAGTAGAAGCCACTTTCCTCAGGCATAGCCCAGTCTGTCCCATTCAGCAAATTACTTTACAGGCCTGCATCAGACTGCTATTAACAATGGAAGCAGGGACATTTGCAGCCAAGTGATAAAGGAAAGTCCAGGATGGACTGTGGAGTGTAATTTAGAACTTCTGATGGTATACAGTTGAATTCTAAGTCAGCTTTGATCATGCAAGTGATATACACTACGCATACTGTACAATGCAAGAAGTGGCAGTGGAGAAACAGCTCTTTTTTAAATCGCAGGACAAAGAATCACATCTGGTCATATCAATGTAATCATCTGATGCACAGCTAAAACTCCCAACAGCTGCTAAAATACTTTTTACCGTGTCTGACCAGACATAGATTTCATCCCACTGCAAACTGATCATCATTAGATTAATTGTTTGATCACAAAGTGGAAAACATGTGAAAACACTACTTTCTAGGTGGTATATGTATTCCATTGGATAATGCTACTTATGGGTAATGTATACTTTACAACAAAAAAAGACAGAAAAATTGTAATTTTAATTTAATGCTCTTTGTTTCTTGACTTGTTAAAATGATACTTTTCAGATGAGTTATCAGTCCAAAAAAATGTAATGAAAAATTATATTATTCCATGTTAGAGCCAAAGAAAACAATCAAAGCAGATGTAGCAAAGCTACTGTCTTGAAGCAAAGCTCAAATAATCGTTAACCAATAAAAAATTGAAAAAAACAAAAACAAAATCCTAAATTAAGTCAACAGTGATTCTTGGTGTAATTTCAGACTTCCCTTAGTTTTTTGGGGGAGGAACAAAGCAACACAGATGTCCAAGTCTTCGCACAAACACATTCCAAACCCCTCTGCAATGTCCTGTTATCAACACAACGACTCTGGAGACTCAGTGCTCCCTATTCTACCCCACAACACAACCACGACGCATCCACATGCTGGTCACGTTGTAAGTGCGTGCCGCTTATTCGCTCATGTTTCAGGATGCCCCACAGTGGTGGTGCTGCGCGCTGTGGCACAGCTGGAACTGCTTGCTCATCACAACATGTGAAACAGGGAGCAGCAGCACATGTGACTCATTTTCACTAGGTTGTAAGGGGTGTTACAACAGCTTATTGACAATGATACAACTTTCTAAACAGTTGGAAAATGTTCTTACAACAAACAGGATAGTTTGGTATACTTAAGTTAAATCGCGAACAGCATAAGCGGAAGTCTCTTAACGTGTTGCATTCTCATCCTCAAATCCTAACACACTGTCTGTCACAGCCCGCCCCAGTCCTTCTTAATTGTAAACGCTCTTCATCTCAAAAATGGAGCAGCGACGACCTCCATCCAAGGACAAGTCCTAAATAAGTCTAAAAGTGAAAAATTAATTATCCTCTGCAGATCATGGGGTGCACCAGTCCACACTGGCAACCCCTAAAATACAGCAACCTGCCATTGCCAAAGGGACCCTCTGGCCACTTGTCCCAATTCCTTACAAACTCTTCCTGAAGTGAACCCAGTGACATGATTGCATTTAGAGAGCAGCATCCAACTGGTGAGCTGTAGCAAGACTGTATGAAAAGTATGTATTTTATAGGATGTCTCTGTGCAAAACCTTTGTCAATGAGTCTGTTTTTTCGTTTGTGAAGCCTTTTATTTGTTTTTGTTTCTTCTTACCTCCTTATGGCTTCCTCCTGTTTTCTCTTCTTGTCGTTTTTCTCCTGCAGGAATGTCCTATTTTTCTCATTCCTGGCGTGGTCCAAGTTCTGAGCTACCAGGCCGTTGTAGGCTCTCAGCCCATTCTCCTCAACATACTGGAAAAAACGGAGAGTTTCCTCCTCTTTGGCGCTCATCATTCTTCAAGTGTTTCCACAGCATTCTGATGAAGACATAAGGAAAAGTGTTAGTGATAATTGTTTGCCTTGAAGAGATAAATACACAACATACTACTAGTATTATGGACTATTAGGTCATCATATAAGAGTATGGTCACAAAACAAACATGCTGTTATGCCATTTTTCAAGGTCAGCCTTGGTGCGAGGAAAACCGATGGAGGAAGATTGCATCAGCACCATAATAATGTCACACAGAGTTTGTGTGATGCTGCTATTGTTTTTTTTATGTTTCAGACACACACACACACACACACACACACACACACACACACACACTCACACACACACACACACACACACACACACACACACACACACACACACACACACACAAGCTCGCAAATAAAGCTCACGCTAAATAGTAAACAGTAAAGAAACTCACTATCTAGCTACAGTTACTCATAACCTTCAGTTTCAGTTTTCTTATTGGCAGTGGATCCATAGCGGCTGTTCATTTTCTCAGTTGGGTTTGCACATTTTCTGGCTAAAATTATTGGCTGTCTGAATGAACTGAAAAAGGGCTTTCATCTTCTGCAGTTGCAATATGTGCTGGGCTCAGATGTGAAAATATAACACTCCTGGGACCAACCACACAGATTAAATGAACCACTCTTACTAGACTGTGATACATGGTTTTGCATACACGGATATCAACATCATTCTTGTGTTTAAGATCTAAAATTAGTATCCTCTTCAGTCCTTGCTGCCTTTTGATTCCGTAAAAAGACTATTACTGACAGAATCGTTGTCATGAGAAAGACTGTGGATGTTGCTGTGAGGAAAAGCCTCTTCAATGATACATCCACATTGGTGCAATTGTACTGTGATTCACTCACAGTGTATGACGTGATTCAGTGTGCATGCATGTACATTTGCCTAATAACCTTCACAACTGCATGCAACATAGTATATGTCATGTGCAACAGTCAAATGTGAATTTGGAGAGGCCAGTGTTGGAAGGGAAGAAGACAGTGCACGCTTTTATGTAGGTCAATGTTTTCAGATCAGCCTAAGACTCATGCTTGTTTACGTGTGAGAGAAGCACTGAGTGTGAGTGCGTGTGGGGAGGGGGAGGGGGAGGGGGTTTGTGATAACTGTATGTATGTTTGTGTGTACGGAGGCAAGGGCAACAAGGGGGGGGGGGGGGGGGTCGGGGGTACTTGCCAGATGGAGATTGCAGGGCCAACTGAGAGACTGGCCATTGTCTGGCCATCCTCAGCATCCCTCTAACTTGTGTATTTCTATCAAATCCAGCATGGTGCCTAGGTCACTGGGTTTATCTTCCACTCCCTATGACACATTCTCAACACTGCTTAGCATAGCTTTATACAGGCACGAGTAGAAGGCTGACAGGAGCCAACAGAACAGATGGAATCACCATCTTGGAGCAGAGTTCAAATTAGGGCACAAGATCATGGTGTCAAGTGGCCCCCGATTATCACTGGTAGACAGGCACAGCCGGAGATCTATAGCTGTACAAAGGAAATACATCTTGGTTTCTGAAGAGAAACAAGGTGTACCAGTTAGATCTGCTAAGGGTGCAGCAATAGGAAGGCACAGTTCAAACAGTGTTTGAGCTGAATTAAGCCTGCCTGCCTAATCCCTGTAAGCCTGCAGCAGCAGTCTGCACTGGAATCAGCTTGTTTATCACACTGTTTTTACCAACCAAGCCTTTCACATTGGATTGTCCTCCCATAACTCATCGACGTAAAATGATATTCTTATTCGCTAATCTCTATAAAACCTGTCAATTGAGCAACCAATTTTTCTCAACAAAGCTTTATTTCCTCTCTATTCTAATTATTTCCCTTTCACTTTATGCGTCTTCTCTGTTTCTCTTCTCTATCTCAGCTATTCTCTCACCCTTTGCCCCAGCTGACATGAGCTGCAACAGTTGGAACACAGAGGTGCACTTTGCTTTTAAAGTAAATGAAAGTGGCACACCGTTTCTGTTTCCAGGCAACCGTGTCACAGGAGAAGGGCAGCATGGATATTCTAGAGACACAATGTCAAAAAGATTGCAAGGCCAGTAGTCTGGTGACAACGTGCGTGGGCGCTCATGCACGTAGACACACATATCAGTGCGGCACAGTGGGCCAAGTAAAGGTTTACCTGTAAACCCAGGCACAGACAGATGCGACACATTTTCTTTGCTTTTGGGATTTTTATGTGGATGAGTAGAGAAACAACCACATTTGCATGCATTATGACGTGTATAGCATGAGCATTTGCTGACATATATGTTTGTGGGTTTATGGGTCATTGTGAAAGCAAGTGTTATGATGCATACTTACAATGGGGCTCTGTCCGTGCTAGTTTGAGGACTAACTTGTCGTCTGTCTTCCCCTGATGGATCCAGTGCACACTAGTGAACTCTGACCTATGCTGGAGCACCCATGCACTATTCCACTTAAATCCACATAGACTTCCATCCATTGTATGGTCCACTGATTGACTTGCTAGAAGGAGTCCCTGTGACCCAGGATAAGGCTGGTGCTAGAGGGGAGCTGGGCCATTGGGTGACCAGTCCAATGCTCCCTCCCCTGGGCAGAAAAGGGAGTTGTGACCCCTCCAGTCCAGATGGTGCCAAACTCCAAGTCAGGTGCCAGCTTCACTGCTCCACACATCTGCACATGCTAGAGACAGAAGGAAGACGCAGCGTAGCAACAGACCGCACCCGCAACCGCAAGCATGTCACAAATACACAGTAGCACTCTCAAACACTCTGACATCAAACTCCCCTTGCCGTTGCAGACCAGGCACTCAGTCTTTCTTCTTTCCCGGAATGTCTCTCCTTCTACTTTAATATGTCCGAATGCACAAAATGTCTCAGAGTGTCGCACAGGTGAAAAGAGTCCTCATCCACAGTGCCCTGAAGGGAAAGCACAGTGGCATGTGTTTTCAGTTATGGCATTCCCTGCCGGCTCCCTCTGCCCTGCTCGTCCGCACAGGTCTGTGCAGTCGGTCTGTACAGTCGGTCTGTGCTTAAGCAGATGACACCGGGCTTCCCAACTATAGATCACAACAACAAGAACACGCCCACTGCCTACTGTAGCCACCTTCTGCTAGAGCGTCATCCTCTCTCCCTCTCTTTCCTTCCATTCCCTACACAATTTCTCTTGCTGTGCGCTTTTCAACTCATCGTCACGAGCACTCATACCCTATTCTCTTTCTCCAGTCAGTCAGTTTTGTTGTTTTTGTCTCCTGCCTTCCCTTTGCAGCTGCACTGTAACTGGAGCCTGCCGAATGTGTTTTTCTAGCTTTCAGCACCACGGAGAGCTCTCTCTCTCTCTCTCTCTGTCAGAGGGTGAAAGGGGGGGGGGGGGGGGGGGGGTTGGGGGGGTGTGTGGGTTGAGTGGGTGGGCACACTCAGACAGGGCCAAGTGGAAAGATGGGGGAGGTGGGGGGGTTGGAGGGCTGAGTGGGAGGAGTCACCGTGTTGCCAGGGTGTGACCTCATTAGACACAACCTCCTCTTCCCCCGGCAACCGCTGCGCCCCCCCCCCCCCCCCCCCCCCCCTCACCGACACCCAAATCCACCCTCCCGTCTCTCTTAGAGCTCGTAAACAAGACCACTACACAAAAACACTTGCAGTGAATACACCGTGTTGCTCTCAAGTGCATTCATTACATGTACAGTAGCCAAAACAGAGCAGAACAAAAACAAAGAGAAGCAAATGCATGAAAGCAAAATACGCAAAAAGGGAAAACAATACTTTGCAATTTCCCATACACACACATTGACATGCTGATGCAAGATTAGAATAGGTTTGCATAGACAAACAAATCAAGCAATCCAGAATAGACTTGTTCCCAGTGGCTACAAAGATGAAGAGGATGAAAGCAGGGACAGAGTTGAGGCTGAGTTGTGTGTTTGTCAGGGGGCTACTGCGGCTGTCGTGTACTTTTGCTTGACTGTCTGGGGACGAGTATTGGTTTCTACAGTGCTGTCGGTTGTTTATGTGGTGGGAGCGCCTGGTATATGATGCAGAAGCAGGGGTTGAGGGAGGGTGAGCGGTGCGAGTGGGGGGCTGGGTTTGCGCGGGTGGATTAACACCGTCGACACAAAAGGATTAGGGAGCAGAGATCTGTTGTTTTCATCAACCCTTCCCTCCATTTCTCTTAACCCCTCCCCTTCCCCCCCCTCACTTTCCCCCCTCCCTCTATCCCTGGTTCTGTTTCGCACACTATGTGTGTGTGTGTCTGTGTGTGTGTGTGTGTGTGTGTGTGTGTGTGTGTGTGTGTGTGTGTGTGTGTGTGTGGAGTAGGAGGTCGGAGGCACCAAAATGAGTTCGCAAACATTTGGTGATCAGTTTAGTGGAGAGAAGGGGATAATGGGGTTGTTGAAAAATAAAGCAAGGGGAAGGGGAGCCAAAAAGAGCAACAACACACTATTGAGTTCAGCAGGGCTAGGTGTGAACCACTGTGCTGGATTGCATATTATTATCAAAAGAGGCAGCTGTTTTGGAGTGAGGATAGGAAAGGTAAAATAGGGTGAAATTAAACAGTATTTCTCTGCATCCAGTTCAAACACTTCTCTCATAAAAGCATGCCACATGCCATAAATAGACAATTGCTATGATCTCACTGAGATAAAATGCTCTGTCAAAAAGGTAGTCACCCCCTTTTTTTGCCTATTGTGAGGGATTTGGTCGACTGGTCACGCACAAAGCAAGTCACTCCATCCAGACCAACTCAGCACACGCACCCATGCACATGCACATACACAAGGGGACCGGTTTGACCTCAGTGCATGGCCCATGTGTACAAGCTCAAAGGAAGTATTTAGATCCTACTCACTTCAATGAGCACAAAAAGTGAGGAAATCTCAGGGGTGAATGGGTTAAACAAATGTTTCCACCTATGTGCACAACAGTACTTTTGTTTCGTGAACAGTGGAGGACGTTCCCTAAGGGACAGAATAGGAGGTGAAATAAGATACAATGGCTGCAACTTTTCAGTTCACACACGCTTACAGACACATAAAGACTTGCATACAAAGAGAAAGGCATTCAAGCTGCCTGAATACATTACTGAAAGCATGTTTTGCTGTATTCAAATTAATTTGTAGATTGAGTTTGATAATGAAATTATTGTTCCCAGCCAAGAGAGCGACACTGGTATTGTTTTCACATCGTGTGTCTGTGTGTGTCATAATGGCAAAATGTGGTCATGGAGACACCTACTGTAGCGGGAACTACCAGAGTCGGTTTTGTGTATTTTGCCAGGTGTTTATATGTTTGTCTGTCAGTCAGTCAGTCTGTCTGTCTGTGGACAGATGTTTATCAACGAGATTGTGTCGCAATTGCAAGATGCAGTCACAAAACTTCACAGATATGTAGTAAGTAGCAAGGTAGGAAGTGGGGAAGGGGTCAGTCTGTATTTTTTATGTTTATTAAAGCTGATTAAACCGATTGTGGGATGATACAAATCAGAGTAAGACATTTGATATGATTATATGGGCTGCGAAAGGCCAATAGTAACTTAGAGCCAAGCCTCTCACCTTCTAGTGACCATCTAAGGCCCATAGCATTAGGGAACATACTGTATGTTAAGTACTGGCACATTGCATTTTGGCTCAACAATATATATTATTTGTTTGTTAGCTCATTTTGGCTGGGTGCTGATCCTAATACATCTGATCAATGTTTTGGTTAAATACCTCTAATATCAAGCCAATAACATGCACTATGTCAATCAGTCTTTTAAGTTATTGTCAAAGTAACATAACCTTACCAGTTCATGTATGTAGTGGGCCATTGTCACATTAATTGAATGCTTACACATACAAACCAATGGGCCCTGCAGCGGATGGCTGGTACTTGGTTCAATCATGCACGTAATGATGTTGTATTGATCCACTGCTGTAACAGGCTAATGAAGAGTCTATGAAAACCATTAAGCCAATCAATTAAATCCCACTGAGGAAATAGAGTCAGAGCAAGGACTCTGCTTTACAAGGCTTTATTAAGTGCAATTTCTTGCTGTTAGGGATTGGCACCTACATGGTGCTACTGTAAATGGCATCTGTTTCTAAGGAGGGTGTGGGGGGGGGGGGGGACTGTCTGTGAGGATTGGTGGCATTCTCTGTTTTCCGTCTCTTGGAGTGTAATGCAGGTGAGGATGAAGAAGGCAATAGCAGGACAGATAGTGAGCCTGAAGATGTCAGACTCTCATTAAAGATGCAGCACGGCTTACTTCCACTATTCCCATCTTTAGCTGAGAGAAATGGAGCATAAGGTTCCTGCTCTGGACAACAGTGTGCAGACATTTGACCACTCCATGTTACATGTATGCTTGCACACACTTTATGTTCTCAATGCATACCATTTTGTGGATGTTCTGAATACAAGGTGCTCCATTACTTAGGAAGGTTTTTCCCAAAATATTATCCACATGTTTCTTAGAATTCAGCTAAACAGCATGTGGTAATGTTCTATTTAATCAAGCTTCCCCAAACTCATTTATCACCACTTCCTCCCTCCAGAGATGTCAAGCTGAGGCATGTCTCTAACAACCACCCTCCAGACTTCCCGCTGTTCCACCAAAACAAAGAGGTGAAAATGGGAGACTGAAGAGCGTAATCTCTCAAACAGGCGGGTGAGGGCTCCAATCTTGGGGGTTTAACCCCCTGTAAACCCCTTAAATACCCAGTTTAGAGGGCCTAGAACTGATGGGCTAAAGTCCCCAGAGATTGTTTACTAACTACTGGAGTCAGACACAGCATGAGGACACAGAATGAGAGATCCCCTGCCATGACGACTGCAGCCACCTCATCCTTTTGTAGACCAAGTTAAAGGATTGGATGGGCTTAATTAGCGTCACAACACAGTTAGGTTCATGGCCATCAGGTTAAAAGAAGTTCAGCAAGAGAATGCATTGCAGACTTTCTGATTATGGATAGATATTGTTCTTCAGGGATAACAAATTGATGCTGAGTGAACAAATGTCCTCTTTTCTGTAAATGCTATGTGTGACTGATGACCTACGGCTGCCAGCTACTAACTAGGGATACAGGAGATTATTTTAGTTCAAAATGAGAGCTTTCAAATAAGGTTTGTACTGGCCGTAAAGAAAATAGTGACTTTCTGTCACCTCATACAGGTTAAAATGACAGAAAACATGTTGTCCTTGTCACCTCCTACTGACCTTATTTTGAACTATGTTATGGTACTTCAGAAAACTTAACCTGCAAACATTAGCATCAAGGGTGTCTGAGCGATGACTCTGAAAATAAGGGTTATTGGCGCCATCTGCTGACCAAGTTTTAAAACATATAATTTCTCTTCCCTCACATGGTATAAATAATAAGTTCTTACCAGAAGCAGCAGCATCAGGAGTGTCCGATGTACTCTGTACATCTCTCTGTAGAAATAAAGATCTCACTGGTTTTTTTTTGTACTTCTTCTGAAATAGTCCAAGAGGATCCAGATATGAAAGTGATAGGTCCTGATTGCAAAAATATGATAAAATGCAATCAGAATCCTCAAATTCAAAACAAAAATTCTCAGGAGCATTGGACACCCCATTTAGTCTGGGCGCCTAATTTGGATTTAAAAAAATCATACACAGTAAAAAAAGAAAGAAAGAAGGAAAACATTGCAATTTTCTGTTATATAAGAATGGCCAATCATATCCTAAAACGTGCACACACTGTAGGCTACTGTATAACGAATATTTGCCTCAACACATATATAATTGTGGCTATTGATATTGGTTATTGCTGTTTCATTTGTGATTTCAAAGTTACGCTAATACTAACTATGAACAATTGGACAATTTACTGTTTAGACTACTGTAATAACTAATGATGACTTTTTTCACTGCAGACACTACACTGTGACATGTCATAACAGGAAAAGCACAGGTATTTAAAACGTTGATGATAGCTGCATTACACATTTTTAACTGGACACTAGTGTACAGCACACGTTTTTGCATGAACCCCCCCCCCGTTCACCTTTCTTAATTTCGGATACTCATTAAGGTACATTGGCAACACCTGTAGCTGGAACTGTATTTAATGAGAATAGTATGCATGACAACAAACGGGCTAGCTACTTAGTTAGCTTACCTTTTAGCGAGTTAGCTAACTAGCTACCTCTCGTCAGTAGGTTATCTATAGTGACAAGTTACCAGGGTCTATAGGCTCAAGTGATGGTGTATTCTGTCAGTATTTTTAAAATCTCCAAATTCGATAGTTTTAGTGGAAAAAAGATTGCTAGCCTACTGTTACGTAGCATGATGTCGTTCAAACGTTTTACCTTTGCTCCAAGCAGTTTATCTCAGGTAAGCTAAGTTAACGGTTATCACTTTGTCAGATAGCCTACACTGGCTAGTTTACTTTTTAAAAGTTTTTTTTAAGCATTGACTCTTATTAGACTGACTAGTTATGTGTAACTATAGCCTACACTGGTCTGTGTGTTATGCTAACTAACCTTGTTGAACTATGTCAATAATATAAACGAAAAACCACGGCACAGGTGTTTTGCACTTTGTAGACTACCATTATATAATTTCTAACTTTTTGCTCCCGAAGTTCAAACAAAATGTATTTTGCATTGAATAATATATTGTACGTTGTAATACATTAACAATACTCCTATGTAAAAATTGCATATAGAAACGGTTAAACTCCCCTATGAAAATGCATATACTCCTTACCAGTATGAACCATCTCAGTTCAAGCAGCAACTATTTTGACAGATGATTATTGGACACAATAGTGAGTTCTGATGATGACCTCCAAGCTTCAGGTTCTGCTGAAACTGCCTAGATCTTGATCATTCACTGGATTTGTTCATTGTTCATAAAACATTAACAATTGTTGAAGTGTTGAGACTAATTAAGAACATATTTGCCTTCTAGGAATGGAAGAAAATCTGAGAGCATGGTGTACTGCATGCAACTTTAGCACTTCAATGTGTTATAGCTTTTTGCTGATGGCCTGCTTCAGGTAAGTGGAGGTTGAGGCCTGGAGGTAGTATCATCTGGGAAAGATCGAGCAGGAGGTAGACCTGTTTGCCTCATAATAGTTTAATTAACTGCCCCTTGTGGTTCTACCACTTGCTCACCAGTTGTTGAGGTAAAATGCTCTGGCATAAGGAATCACATGGCTTTCTCATGCTTTGTTTGACCTCTGCAGTACAATAATCAGTGTAAATCAGAATAACACCAGTGATTAGGACAACATTCACACTATACCTAACTCAAGAGCATCCTCTACTGGAATGCTTTATATGTGCATATAGAAGCTCTTGGCCAATGTGTGCAGGCAGTACAGTAAGGAAACTGCAAAGCATTGCTCCATCTCTGTAGTACTTACATAAGTTATTACAGACTCAGCTGAATAAAGGCCTTTCAGTCTTTACTATGAAATTCACATCTTGTTTCACATCTAGGTTTAAAGACCTAAGTCTATGTTGTAGGTATTACACATGCCCTAGCAAGACTTGCCTGTTCTCAGGCAGCATGGTTTAAACCCTTGGATTAGACAAACCTGATGAGGCTACCTGTAAACTCAGACTTTATCTTCACTGCTGCATGTGCAGAGTGAGCTCTGGTGACCCTTCATGCCTTGTTTGTTGTTTTGTGGTAATTCTGATTGTTGTGGAGTCACTGTGTGACCTTACCCCTCATATAGCCTGGTTGCTTTTGCTTCTTAACCACTTGAAGAAGAGCTTTCGTGTTGTTAAAGTTATATAACGCATATTGTGGCAGCAGCTGTTTGTATGTTATGAAGGCCTTGGGATGGGTGGTTCTTTGTCCAAGCAGTTGCCTGTAGGTAGGAACTACGGAAGGCAGTCCACTTGGCCCCATCCCATTTAGATAATAACTTAATACAACTTAATGTCAACTCAATGCTTTATTTATGTAGCAAATTTGGAAAAAAGCAGGTTGCAAAATTGTTTCTAGACTATAGAGCCTTTTCACAGCAGACATTTTGACTTGTCATAGCAGGAGAAAACTCAGGTGAAATTGTTAACTTTAAAGATGGTTCAGTTA
Source organism: Cottoperca gobio (assembly GCF_900634415.1). Classification (NCBI taxonomy): domain Eukaryota; kingdom Metazoa; phylum Chordata; class Actinopteri; order Perciformes; family Bovichtidae; genus Cottoperca; species Cottoperca gobio. Next base: position 12,426,921 of record NC_041371.1, read on the forward strand.
TATTAGGTGTCCCAGTAATAATAAGCTTTAATAATAATAAGCTTTATTTGTATAGCACCTTTCATACAATAATTGCAGCCCAAAGTGCTTCACAGCAAAAACATAACAATTAGTACAAGATTAGACATAATAAGAGCATTTACAGTACAATAATCACAGTGTTGATGTAAATGAGTCTGATGTACCATTATAAAAATAGCAGATAAAATAGCAGAATTAAAATAGTATAAAATAACATTGGAATTCATGCCTAGTTTCCGTATCTGTGCCGTACTTAACGACCCTCCTGCCGGGAAATCACATTCATCACACCATTCTTGTAAATGTTTTAAACTGTCAGAGTCATATTTTGAAAGCATGAGATCAACAATGCGCCCCTGTAGCCCTTCAACTGGTTTGCTCCCTTCAGTTAAAGCCAGTTTTTCTCCAATACACTTTCTCTTTTTCCTGTGGTAAAACAGTCTATTTGATCTCAGGCTTTTCAAAAATGCACACTCTGAAATTCATCTCAGTTACTTTTACACATTCAATGTTAAACCAGGCATGAATTTATGAAATCATTTAAATTAGTTTAAAGTGGCACCATTAAAAGGCTAAAGTAAAGAGATATAAAATATCACTATTAAAAGGCTAAAGTAAAAAGATATGTTTTTAGCTTACTTTTGAAGATATTGAGCGAGCTTGCCTCCCTAATGTCTGCAGGCAAAGTGTTCCATAGCTTTGGTGCATAATTGCAAAAGGCTGCATCCCCAATCAGTAAGCGATTCCAGTGAGCCAGCATGCACAATACCAGTTCCTGCAGCCATTATAACTGTTATTAAATACTACCAACTGTGACTAGTCAAAACTTCTGCTGTGAAAAAGTTCTATTACAGTACATGTATAAACCTGATGTAGTACCGTGTCTGTCCAGGAGAAGGTAGTATTTAACATTAATTGATTAAAAGGAGAAGTGGTGACAAACGTTCAAAATGAATGCAAAACACTTAAATGTGTTATACACCTATTATGGTCCTAAACGAGAAAACTGTCATTTGCTGGAAAATACTGCGGAGTTGTAGGCCAATTACATTTTTTAATGATGTGTTTGGTTAGTTGTATGTCTGCTATAGTCTCAATCTGCAGGTGTGATTTCTCACAAAGTGCATGCCCTACAATGCCCTCCCGTCTTGGTCTTATTGACTACATTTTGAATCTTAAATTAATCTAAATTATTGAACACCAAAACTAAAAAACACATCATTTTGATTTTCATTATAGCTCTCCAAGACCTCTTACGGGATTCACCATAAACATACTTACAAGTAAAACTTGATATCAAAGGCTGCAAGGCTTACAATGAGGAATTACTGTGACAGGCAAATCAGTCTGGACAATAATCATGTTTTGTGCATTACATACAACATTTTGGCCAGTAGATGGCAGCAATGTGAATCAAATAACAAGCATTGCTATACAGCTTCAGCAACAGTAAACCCAGGATTCTCCATGTTGCAGGGAGAATCAGTTGCAACTCAACAATCACCATACTCTGAAAACTAAATACAATATCCTGTCCTGTTTTACCATATCCCTACCCCTCAAATATATTATTATATGTCTTGAAGAGATAAAAGTATATTGGCCTGCTTTGACTTTTTTTTCCTTAGAACCAGATAGCAATTTAGTGCCCTTTCAAAATGTTTAACATGGTCCCTTACTTTAGCAGTGACTGTTTATCTCCCTTAGTTGTAACATTGGAATTATTTTTGGTTGTGTTACAGAAACAAACAAAAAATATATTTAGGGGAAAGGTGTAGTTTTTGATATGATAATATTTGTGTAATCTGTTTTATGTTCAGTTGTAACACAGTTGCCAATATATAAGGAACCTTTTTGTTTCTTTTAATAATACCATGGGAAATTGTTTAGTTGTAGGGATTAAAAAGGTTGTTTTAAGGCTACTGACACTGCAATTCCCTATAGGGATATTGTAGTGAGTTTTAGTTGGGGCACTTAGCTGAAGTAAACAGAAAGGGAGGGGAGTGTGCGCATGGCTTTGGAAACAGGCATGCAGACAGCCGACCACTGCAAAGTGTTGAGCGCGGGACAGACTGGCTTTAGCTCACACCACTCTTCCTCTGTCCAAGAGAAGACCCTAAACCTCTGCTGTGAGGCACTCACACTCATCCCAACCAATAATGTGAAAATCAGACGGAAACGTTTGTTAGATGTTTAAACTCATCGTCGCTTCATTGTACTTGAGTGCCGTCTATTTTCAACACTGTGACACAGTTTGCAGCCAGGCTACAGAAGGCTATCCACAAGGATACCTGGTGTGAGATGCGGCAATGTCCCGAGGAATATGCCCACGCGTAAACTCTTGCGGATCATTTTGGATTTTGTCAGCGGTCATATTTGCGGTGAATGTGATCGACGTGGACGCGTACAGCTGTCATGAAGTGAGGATCGCTTTCCAGCTGCGGCAGGTCGGGCCGCTGCACCGCGTACCGAAGACACCTGGCACAGGTGAGCCAGTGGGTTAGGCACCTCCATGGTGAAGAGCACTTTGGTTAAAGCGTACTGCAAACATCATAGAGTGTGTTAATAGATACGCAGTCATAGTTGTTTAATTGATCTGCAGACAGAAGTAACACATTTAGCTTACACTTCAATTGTAGCTATTTCAGCAAACACCATGTGAAAATGTCTTAAATAGTTATGAATGCTTATATATTAAAAAGAAAAGAGAAGAAAAAGCCTTTAACATCATTTCCAATGCTTTTTACTATTCTGTGCTTCTGTCAAAAGCACACGTGGGTCAGTACACACCCACTGTGAGTGGTCTCCCTAAAAGCAAAAGTAAGCCCACTCAAGTGACAGCAGCAAGAGATTGAAAGGCTGAGATACAGAAAGGATATTTCTTTCTGGTTTCACTTTTGTCATATTGTCTTTCCTCATCTTAGTTATGTTAGTTGAGGAGACCTTTTTTTAAAGAGTTTGACTATAAAGTATCTGTCTGCTGCGGGGGAAGCTATTGGTTATGTATTCTAAACAATATCTGTAATTATCTTAAAGTAATTAAAGTGTCAGTCAGTCACTTTTAATTGATTCCAGACATCGTATCGGTCCATAGTTGTACTTAAGGAACACCTTAAAAAAACATGTCTATTAGTATATGTAACGTTACATGTTTAAATCACCCAGTATATTCCTGAATTTATCTTCTATCTATCTATCTCTCTCTTCCTCTCCTCTCCTCTCTCTCTCATCTCTCCTGCTCTCTCTCTCACTCTCTCTCTCTCTCTCTCTCTCTCCTCTCTCTATATATAATATATATATATATATATATATATATTATATATATATATATATATATTATATTATAGATATATATATATCCTCTCTCTATAATCTATCTATCATCGATTCTCTCTCTCTCTCTCTCTCTCTCTCTCGCTCTCTCTCTCTCTCTCTCTCTCTATCTATCTATAGATCTATAGGTAACATCTGGTCCATCTTGGTTTAAAGCATTAGAGCCTCTCCACAATTTCACATGGCCAGCTTCACATGCCACCAGCTGCTTAGCATACAAGCTGTTTGGAGACATTAAACAGTTATGTTGCAATGTTTCTTTGGTGGAGAAGCTGCCCTGCAGACTTTACAAGCTGCTGAGAGGTCTCATGTTGGGTTTAATCTCTGGTGGCTAAAGAGGCTACAATATTGTTTCCACAATAGAAGGAGTGAATGATTTGACATCTTCAGATTGACTTGTAGGAGTCGGCCACCACCAACTCTTTTGACCATGAGTCTTTAGATACTTGGGGTGACAAAGGCACATAAGTGTACATGCACTTGAGCTCAGGAACCACAACATGCCTATAGAGTTGTTTAGCACCTCTGCTGACATGGTTCCCGATTGAGTTTTTTGTCTTGTCAGATTTTTGTCAGTGCGATGCTTGAAAGCCGCTTCAAATGCCTTGAAGGTTTTGTGGTGTGTGCTTTCCTCCTGCACACTGAGGAAAAGTTATTTTATGAGAATAAACATTGGTTCCAAATCTGTTTTGGAGGCAAAATGCATTTTTAGCGGGTTTAGGCTTTGGTTCAACTATGTTAGCTTTGCTTGAAAGTTGTTCTGAAAGCATAGCAGGAGACTCCATCACTTTTGACAAATTATGTCATGTTTCTTCTATGTGGGGCCATTTCAATTTTCATATATATTTGAACACAGTACATTTAGTTTTTCATTGTGTATTATAGTTATGTTTTTACTGTAGTCTTTTAAATCTTTTTGTATATGTCCTATACATGCATTTCTTTTTATTGTGAGTCTTTTAGTACTAGTGCATTTTTCCTGGCAAATACTCAAGTACCAGTAGATGAATATACAACTATCTGTGTCTACAGACCAAGATCCTTGCAGCAATAGTTGCAGGTTGGTGGCAGCTTAAGTATCACTCAGTCTGAGTATGCAAGCTGTAACAGGGAGAAGAGCAATAGATAGCTGAGTGGGAAACATACCTAGAGGTGCATCTGAACCACTTGATATGTTTGTTTAGCAGGGTGTCACTACTAGCAACAGAAGATGTCAATTTAATTGCAAGCAGTAGTTTTGGGTTGGCTCTTAAAGACAGCGGAAGGACCTTGGTCTTCTGAGGATATAAGCAGTCTGCAGCAACAAGCTTGCGTGACAAGCTTTTACAGTCTATAGTGCATTGACAGACGCTGCATATGAGTATTTCAGCCTGCAAATGCAGCTGGTGTTGAGCATTTTACCTGCAAGTGAGCAACGTGGTGTAAAGGGTTTGCAATAGTCTTTCCTTTTTAATGAATTTGTTTTCCCCACCCTTTATATTTTATTTCTGAGACGCACCCTGTGTAACGTTTTTGTAAAAAAAGGGCTGCTATGATCCAAATACAAACTGCGGCTTTTTGGTCGGGACTATTAATTGATATAAATATTTGTGTATGTGTAAAAGGTGTGTTGGACTGCATTCACAGTCCACAGCTTCTCCGCTGTCCCTTCCCCTTCACAGCTAATCAAACATTGCTGTACCTTCCCCAGTACATTTTGGACTTCTATCTTATTTTTATTTTTATTTGTCCTTCTCCTAGAGAGGTTGTTTTGGGTCAAGCACAATCTTGTCTTCAAAGCACTGACCAATGAGAGAGGGTGTTTGAGTGGGAGATTTGGTGTATATGTGCGTGTGTACACAATTATGCTACTCTGCTTCAGTTCTCAGATCAAATGCCAATAAAAGCAACTCTTTAAATTTGAAGTGGCAAAACTTCAGCCCTTTTCACAGTCTGATGTTTGTTTTAGGATACAGTGCTGCGTTTCATTCATGTGTGGCGAACTGATTTCTCACTAAGCGCCAGGAGTGTGGCAACAGGGAACTTTAGAGCTGGCCAATTGGCTATGATCCTATATAAAAAGAATTGCACTTTTACGGTACAGACATTTTTTACAATATTTCTGTTTTTAATTTGTGTATCCAATGAAAACATCTAGTGTTATACGTAGTGATAGTGCCTTTATGATTTAATCAAGAGCAATGTAATATCCTGTTAGCTAGCAGAGGTGGAAGCTCAAATGTAATGTAGCTCAATGGAAAAATATTTCTCACTACAAGTAAACATCCTACCTGAATTGATTCCTACTATTACTCTTATTTATTTACAGCTAATATGAATATGAATTTGTTTTAGTTTCTAGTATACCAGAATATAGCTTAGAGGCATTCCTAATTTAAAGTACAAAATAATTAATTGCATGTTTGTGTTGAAGCCGTGTCATTGAGTGACCATTAAATGACTGTGGAGTATTTTACTAATACTGTATGTCCTTGTGTTGGATTATTTCAGGCAAAATATTTGCTTTACAGGCATTACATATTTGTTCCCTGGGCCACACATTATATAGAGTGACTTTATCTCCATGCCAGATTCAGCATCAAGGGAACTTAGATAATCAGTGACATGAAGTTGCTTATCCTGTGATTATTTTGAAGAGTTATGACCACTTTGGTACTGTGGTATCCAGCCAAATGCTCCATATTGAGATTACTACAGGGTGCCGATATAGCCTTTTGGAGATAGATCATTTAGAAAGCAGACAGCTAGCAGTGCTGCTCACAGACGTACTAATTCTACAGCTAGCTTCCTCGATAATGTCTTCAGATATGATCAACCAATTTTCCAGCTCAGTTAAATCTATCTGATTGAGCAGGGCTTATCTGATTGTGTACATACCACACACAGAACACTTACTTACTCTACTGCCATTCTCTGATTTATTGAGACATTAACATATTTTAGTAAAAAATTATCTTATAATGAATACAAGGCTAGCGGGGTCATGTGTTAATAGCAAGGGAATGGGAACACAGTGTGTTATCACATCCTTAACCAGTCACAGTGTCAAGCCTTGGCAAGCTCTCAAAGCATGACGTGTTCTTTAATTTGGCTGTAGTTATTCTTGATTCCATTTTTAACTTGGCCTTTCTCACAGAGAGAGCATACACATGGTGCTACACTTACTGTACTCCATTCACACAAAAAATCATTTGTCATCTGTTTTTTCTTCTCCTGTCAATCTCTCAACTACCTACTCAATGTAATGTAAAATTCACATTAAATATTTTTTTTGTAAAACTAAAGCCATTCGAAACCATTGGTGGTACAAATAAAAGTGTCTTTTACAACGTCTTCAAGTAAAAAGAATATTACAGATTATTGAACTGACGAGCACCTGAGGTGCTCTTTCTCCAGCCTACCCTAAACACTCCAGCCTTACCAGTGTTGCCTCAGTCTGAAGCTGATTACTTTGTCTGAGTCTGTGTCTATGCAACATCTCTTATTGGATTTCAGCCTAAATCCTGTGTTTGAGTCGATTATGTACTACCTAACCCTCCTGGATTCCTACTGTGGTATAGGCTGATTCGATTTTATGAGGTTAGTAGACTGCCAAGTATATCATCTATGTCTCCGATAATATAACCATTTAGACGAGACGAACCTTCTTGTGCTCTAGGGACAGAAATAGTGCATGAGAGGAGAGCTGGATTCTGAGAGAGTTTTTAACAGATTATTTGAAATGTTAACATAATTACTCTGCCAGTCTGTTGATGAGTACCCCTCTGATATAAGGCTGCTTTATCAGGTCTGCATCTATCTGCCCACCAGCCTCTCTCTAATCTCTGTCAGCCCACCCTCTGCTCTCTGCTCTCTGCCGTGGCTTTGGACCCCTGTGCCAATCACTTTAGGCCGTTCCAGCTCGGGGTCTGGGAAAGCTAAACATTCCAGTTGAGTTTCAAAGTTGTCCAAAAATCCAAGTATGCAGCAAAGACCCTTTGAGACGTGTTTTCATTCAACATGGTCCATCCAAAACACAGCAAATCTGTATAGAGTAAATATCCTGTATGTTCGGTGGATCGGGGAACTTCAAAGGGAACTGGCTTCCTGAGGCGGGAGAAGGGTTACTGCATTAATTGCCTACTTTCTAACAAAGTTATTCTTGTTCTCCAAAAAATATCAAAACGGCAGCATCAGGAAACCGCAACCCCTCACCGTCATCAACACATTCCAAATCATAACAAAATCTCCATACCATATTGAGGAGATGTAAGCTGCATATAAATCATTTTCTGAGTGCAGGAGTTTATGCACGTGTGTTTGAGAAGGGTGGTTATAACTAACCATCTTCTCAGCAGTATGCTGTATTCAGCTCTGCTACTGTAGTACCTCATATTGAGAATGGCATGTGAGTTAGCAGGACAATTATAGAGTGGTAGAGTTTCTCCACTCAGGAGTTTTGACTTGTGCAATGAAGGGCACTGAGGTGTTGCTGAAGGGATTGTGACTAGCAAGTCAAGACCCCTGAGCCATGGCTTTAATACGGCAAATTACTCCAGAGGTATTTGTCACCTGAGGACGATTAAGGGAATTAGGATTCAGAGTTGACATCCAGTCTGGAGAGCAAAGCGTGTTAAGGTTTAGCCAGGCAGAAGGAGTAGCAAACACATTGGGCTCTAATTACAAAGGACCTGTAGAGTTCAGTTCTCTTGGCCTATTGGAATCTATATGAAGTCACAATAAAGCCAAGACTTGTTATTTGAAATCAGATGAATAGCTACAGTTTGTAGACAAAATATAATTTACAATTATTGACAAACATTGAAATTTGTAAAATAAAATAAAATCACTGTAGGAAATGCTGCTTCAAAAGTGTCAACCCTCATATTCTGAATATGTTATACAGTATATCTCAAAAGTGAGTACACCCTTTAGATTTTTGCAAATATTCTGTTATATCCTTTCAGGGGATAACATTATCCTACTGAAACTTTGATATAACTTAAAGTAGTCAGTGTGCTGCTTGAATAACAGTATATATGTATTGTCCTTTGAAAATTACTCAGTACACAGCTGTTAATGTCTAAACAGCTGGCAACAAAAGTGAGTACACCCCATAGTGAACATGTCCTAATTGTGCCCAATGATGTTGTTTTCCCGCCCTGGTGTCATGTGACTCGTTAGTGTTACAAGGATTCAGGTGTAAATGATAAGCAGGGCTGTTAAAGTTGGTGTTTTGGGCACAATTCTCTCTGAATGCTGGACAACATGGCACCTCATGGCAAGGAACTCTCTGAGCGGCTGAAAAAAAGGATTATTGCGCTTCACAAAGATGGCCTTGGCTATAAGAAGATTGCCAACACCATGAAAATGAGTTGCAGCACAGTGGCTAAGATCATACAACGGTTTTCCAGGACAGGTTCCACTCGGAACAGGCCTCGCCAGGGTCGACCAAAGAAGTTGAGTCCACGTGCTCAGCGTCATATCCAGAGGTTGGTTTCCAAAAATAGACGTGCGAGTGCTTCCAGCATTGCTGCAGAGGTTGCAGAAGTGGGATGTCAGCCTGTCAGAGCCCAGACCATACGCCGCACACTGCATCAAATCGGTTTGTATGGCCGTCGCCCCAGACAGAAGCCCCTTCTGAAACCGATGCATAAGAAAGCCCGCAAACAGTTTGCTGAAGACAATGAATCCAAGAACATGAGTTACTGGAACCATGTCCTGTGGTCTGATGAGACCAAAATAAACCTGTTTGGGTCAGATGGTGTCCGGCGTGTGTGGCGGCACCCTGGTGAGGAGTACCAAGACAAATGTGTTTTGCCTACAGTCAAGCATGGTGGTGGCAGCATCATGGTCTGGGGCTGCATGAGTGCTGCCGGCACTGGGGAGCTGCATTTCATTGAGGGACACATGAATTCCAATATATACTGTGACATCCTGCAGCAGAGCATGATCCCCTCTCTTCGGAAACTGGGCCGTAGGGCAGTTTTCCAACATGATAATGACCCTAAACACACCTCCAAGATGACAACGGCCTTGCTGAAGAAGCTGAAGGTTAAGGTGATGGACTGGCCAAGTATGTCTCCAGACCTAAACCCAATTGAGCACATGTGGGGCATCCTCAAGAGGAAGGTGGAGGAGTGCAAGGTGTCCAACATCCGTGCGCTCCGTGATGTCGTCGTGGAGGAGTGGAAGAAGATTCCAGAAGCAACCTGTGCAGCTCTGGTGAATTCCATGCCCAGGAGGGTTAAAGCAGTGCTAGATAACAATGGTGGTCACACAAAATATTGACACTTTGGGCACAATTTAGACATGTTCACTATGGGGTGTACTCACTTTTGTTGCCAGCTGTTTAGACATTAACAGCTGTGTACTGAGTAATTTTCAAAGGACAATAAATCTATACTGTTATTCAAGCAGCACACTGACTACTTTAAGTTATATCAAAGTTTCAGTAGGATAATGTTATCCCCTGAAAGGATATAACAGAATATTTGCAAAAATCTAAAGGGTGTACTCACTTTTGAGATATACTGTATCTCTGTGCAATTGATCTCTTCTCACAAGTTTTCAACATTTCAACACCTACAATGTGGGCACAATCTGTGTGACCTCTTCACAACTCAGCTGTCTGTCTTCCAACACATAATCTAAAAAAAAAAAAAGAAGAAGAAGAAGGAATTGCTTAAGTATTTATAGCAATGACATACCTTAATCATCACTGACACAGTGGTGTGATAGTTGAAGAGCGATTACCAGTGAGTAATCAAGGTGTGGTGTCAGTGAAAGGTCCAACAAATAATCTGCTTATTCTTTGGCAGCAACTAGCATGCAGATAACTGGCATTGTTGAAAATGCCAGTTATGTGATGCATACAAGAACAAGGTACAGTGAGGTCAACCTAAAAGAATTATAATTAAAACTATGCCACAGAATCTTTCTGTCTGACTATGGCATTAGTGAGTGAGGCCACCAAGACACTAGTGTGAAGTAGCTACAGGGTTCCATGGCTGAGTTGGTGAGGTGAAGCATACAATAACTTTATGGCAGAGTGACAAAGAGAAAGTAAAGTTTGAAGTCAACTGAAATGACGTTTTGGCCTATTTCCCAACCAGAAATAACAAATCCAAACAAAGCTAAATCTATGCAGGAATGTCTTTAAATGCAACAATGCTGATCTCAGCCAAAATCAAGTCAGAGACCATCACAATCCACCCGATCAAACATTTGAAGCAGGGCTTGAAAATTGTTGTTGAGTCGTGGTCCCTAAGCAATTTGACAGAGCTTGAGTAATTTTGCAAAAAATAATGGGGAAAAATTGTCCAGATGTTTAAAACTGTTACTGTTGCCAAAAGTGCTTACTAAGGTTTGACTGGAAAAATTAATGCAAATGTTTTGAATTTGTGTGTGTGTGTGTGTGTGTGTGTGTGTGTGTGTGTGTGTGTGTGTGTGTGTGTATAATATATATATATATATATATATATATATATATATATTGTTTTTAACATTTAACACACTTTAAACCCCTTATAAAATGCTTAATTGTCATCAAACAATAAAAAATGAGAACCCTTTCACAGGTGTGTGTGGCCTGTATTCTGAAAGTGTAAATGGAGTATGGTATAAATAATACATGTGTTACTCAAAAACCCGGCAGTCAGATATTAATAGATACTGTATGTCCTACATTGTAGCTCCTAATGACGCTTAGAGTCCTTGGAAGACTGTTGCCCTGAGTCCTCAATACATATTTTACGCTTCAGGCAGAAGCAACTAAATTGCTGTTTGTTAATATACTGTACGCATATAAAATATTTTCTAAGCAGACTCATCAATATGTTTATGCAAATAGTGAGTAATAGCTTCTAATGATTCCAGAAAGTGGTGTGGTATACAGTATTTGTGACGCAGTCAGCCTGTCCTCACTGCTGTGGTGGCTTTAACAGCCAAAGTCTTTCTGAGTATCACTTACTCCATGCAGCTACTCGCAAGGGACGGAGAGGCCAGGCTGGATTCCACTGTGAGTCCCTGGATATTAGTTTCATATCACAGATAACACACAAACACAAAGGAGAGAAAGAGCCAGCCAGTGAGGAGGTCAGGGACAGAAGAGGAGAGAGGACACACACCAAATATGGTGAAATGACAACCTTAAAACAGAACTAAAACAATATATCATGCTTTCAACAGGCAATGGATATCTGACAAGTGGCACATGCTTCCCATGTGGCCTACAGCTTCCCAGGAGCTCAATTAACACATTAATTTGCTTTACCAAGGGCTCTACTAAATGGCACTTAGAATGTCTAGCTAAGAGTTTCACATTAAGACTTAATCACTATCATGAGAGAACCGGTCTAGCTTGTTATAGGTATGTGTTACGAATTAGATTATTTAAACACTGATATTTATTGATTTATTTAATGACAAACATGTACTTATTTCTTTTTAGTAGTTGGTGGACATCTCAACAATATGAATTGTTTGACAATCTAACTTCTAGGAAAGACATTTATAGTTTGTTGTTGCATGTAATTCTAACCAGACAACCCATCTCTTATACCTAATCTGTGCTGCACAGTTGCACTTACCCAGTAAAAGTACTGGACATATTCTTGGATTGCTTCTATTGGTTGGTGAGGTCATATTAAAAGAGATCCATTTCATAAACTGGGTGTCACTAAATCAGATGGTCAAAGTATGATGGCATTTAACCCCAGAATGAAATAGACCGCCAGCAGCATGTCTTTGTGACCTAGGTCAAAGACATAGATTTAGAACTGATATACCCAGATTTCTTTTGGAATTACTTCTAAATTGACCTGTGAGGTCATTTTATTTATTTTATTTTACCAGGTATATTCCAATTGAGATTAAGGATCTCTTTTACAATGGAGTCCTGGTCAAGACAGCCGCATAAAAGAAGAGACAGACACTATTTAAAAAATCACATAAAAAACAAAACAAGCACCAGTCATGCATTGGGAGATGTCATTAACACTTGTTCTATTTAAAAGTTCATGTTAATGTGGGTTTAGACCTGTAAATATTCATAGTTTGTATGTTAAAACTGATTTCTTATTTATATCACACTCATCAATAACATTTCAAAACCTGGTAGGAGGTACATCGAGTAGCAGATGTAGCCCAAAACAAGAGCGTAGCATTGTATTTTGTCATATATATACTTTATACATTGATGGTTAGGGTAAGCAACATAAAGTGGTATCCCTCAACACACAAAAACCAGGATACGACTTTGCCATAACAGTATACCATGGAGACAGTATGGAGATGGAGATAATGAGCTGTAAGGGGCAGGACAGCCAGTTATGACTTCACTCGTCTGGCTTTGGGATGGGAACAAATGGAGCCTCACTGGGTAATTAAGAGACACCCAGGCCTCACTGGGATATGCCAGGCAAATGGGAGCGAGGGAGCAGAAAGGGAAAGAGGGATTGAGAATGCAACCCTATTGTGTTTCATGGAGGGATTTGAACAGTGAGGCACTGGTCTTGCGGTCTGTCCTAAGGCCATGCTTTAGGCTCTGGTTACAACACCTGCCTCCAGCCACCCCCGTCAAGCCCTTCCCCCTGTAAAATGAGTTATCATATCAGACTTCAGCATTATGGAAATGTCCCTGTTTAAGGAAATGTGTGGGAAAGGACCATTTTAATAGCCCATGCTAATTGTGACCCGCCTCAGTGATGTCATTACAGTGTTTATATGTGTAGCGATGGTGAGAAGCAGGTGACACTGGCAGGACAGGGTGGACCGCTGATGTAATTGTGCCTGATTGAGCTGTTCTTTGGATCATAGTATTTGCAGTTAGGTCATTGCATGCATGTGGTTGTTTTTAACCGCAATATTATGGCTATTGACTGTCTAGCATTCAAGATGATTTCACACAAATTACTTTGTGTGTGTGTTTGTTTTAAGGTAAGTAAATTTAGTCTGTTCGCATTTCAAAATGCGAGTGCATGCATGCGTTTTTATGGGACATACAGTATACATACAAGTACAAATATATGTCTTGGAAGATATGTGTGCAATTGTATGAGCAAAATATATTTATATATTTAGCAGGGACAGTATTTTTAGCAGGAAGCGTGGATGTATTCTTGGTCTACTTTCTCACCCTCCCATGGTGCCTCCTCTGTCTCCCAATGGAGTTATGGAGTTATAGCCTGTCTATCTATGTGCATACTCAGGACACTATACATATACTCACACATATTTGCACAGCAGTGTAGAATCATATATCTATGTCACAGGATAAAAGACGTTATCTTATCTAATACAAACTGAGATGCCTAAATTCTGCCTTACTTCCATTTCCTGTGATATTCTTTTTATGTTACCAGCAGACTTAAAAATGAAAAAGAAAGATAAATGCTGATTAATTAAAGGATATGCTGTTTTTTTCTGCTTGACTTTCCTAGATGTGGATCTGTTGGTTTGCAAGCACCAGGGTCCATCCTGCTGCACCCGGAAGATGGAGGAGAGCTACCAGTTGGCTGTAAAGAGAGAAACCCTCCACAATATTCAGTCCTACAGCTATGAGCTTGAGCACCTCATCTCCGGCCACTCGGATGCCTTCCAGGGTAAGTGCTGGGACAAAGGGGCCAACCTTTGGTTGGATGAGTTGTTGATGGAAAGAGATGTTGCGTGCTTGGTGAGCTATCTGGTACATCCTGTCGCTACTGTACCAGTACATGGGACTGATACCCTAGAATGCTAGCTTCTGCAAAGTAGTTCATTTAAAAACTTGACCTTGCTTCATGCTGACCTGAAATGAAACTTATGCCCCTTATTTGAATCCAATATTAAGCAATACAAACAAAAATACTCTGTTTGTTTTCTTGCTTCCAAAGAATATTTATTTGTCCAATATTTGGTAAAACAAAGTTTTTACTTAGTTCCCTAAGGTCACTGTAGCTGGAGGCAGGCAAGTGTGCAACTCAGGAAATGGGCATGGCTTCACTCCCCCTCTCCTTCCCTTCTTCTGCGGGTTTGGCAGCAACAGAACTGTGGAGAGGGATCACTGAGGGTAAATGGGGAAATGAGGGTATAGAGGCCTTTTTCTCAGTCTGGTGGAAGATGGTCTGCTTTGTCATTATATTACCCTCCTGTCAGGACAGCAACACAATTACTGGAACCCTTGAACAAATTACAGTAGTTTTGGAAAGTGAAACAAATTTTGTTTGCTTGTCTGGTTTTTATTTTCGGGTGTATTTCTTGGTTGTGATGCTTCTTTGGTAGCCTGGTCAGTTCAGATTTCTGAGTGCCGAATAAACAAGCCCCTGCTGCAGACACAAAGCCTGTTTCAGCTAGGTCTTGTCTGCCAAAGGGTTTTGTACTACGCCCAACTGAATCAAGCAGCCCACTATTTGACCAAGCTTGTCCTTCCTCTTCCTCGAGTGATTGCAGTGTCATTTAAATTAAATATTTTCCAAAATAGATCAAGTGTGTCCTCCCCAAAACCTCCAAACACAATCCCACAGAGGGCGGGAGACATGCTTTGGATGTTTTTAGTGTTACAGGAATTTTGGTACCGTGCAATTAGTTTTATAAGACAATGGACTGCTTAGACGCCATGTTGGCCAAGTGCTATTTTATGATGGATGTGGATGTTGGTGTCCAACTCATATCATATGTGGACAAATGTTGTTATAGAGAATTAAACTGTTTTTGGGAACGGTCATGGAGAATGGATTATTTTCAGACGGTGTTGTCATGGAAATGATTACTGTCATGTTTAACTTGTGTCATCCGGAAAGGATATACACCGTCACATAGTGTCACAACGTACTAAAGCACAAGTTCACAGAATGATGGAGATATCTTTCAGTTGTTTTACAAGCAGGTTACATGAATATCAGTTACCATGTACCAAGTCGTCATTCTGATATTTGTCCTTTTCATCATCATTAAGATCTTTCCCTTCTTACCTCATGTCTGAGCCTGTTTGGAGTATGACGATCAGGTGTTCAACATATCCAGAAAAGGCCAAGATGGAAAATTAACAATAGAAACTGGAGTATGGTGGTGCCGAAAGAATTCTGATGTCACTAGCCCTCAATTTACAAGGCCTTCTAAGGACAGTCTCTGTGCTGTCTGACTGCCTCAAGTGGAATGTGAAGTAGCAAGTGGCTCATATACCGCATGAAGTAATGAGAATATGATTTTGGCTGTTAGCCTTGGTACTGTTATTCACACGCTGGAACATTGGTGGAAAATTGTTTGTGGGTAGCTTTCTTCTCCTACCCCTTTTTGTTTGTACAGTGTCTTTCCAATTGCAGCACATGCAGTTTACCACTGAGCCACTTGACTACATGCTAAAAAGCTAAAAGCTGTTAATCCGTTTATTGGATAATTCTTTCATGATGTGGCCATTATTTTCTCTACAGCTTTTCATCTCTCCGTCATTCAAGTCATACCGCAAATCTTATAACTACAAGTCCTTTATGTGTGTGTTTTCTTTATCCACTGTAATTTTTATTGTTTTAACTCAAAATCACTCCTGCTGATAGCCAAAAGGACAAGCCCATTAGAAAGGAGATGGTGTGTGTGTGAGTGTGTGTGTGTGTGTGTGTGTGTGTGTGTGTGTTTTCTTTGGCCTGCCTTTGTTTTGACAGCCCTAAAGGTCCTACTGTGCTTTGTCTTGTGTGGGAGTTGTCATGTCATGAGTATGACCCCATAAACACAGACCACATTTATTAATGTGGAGAGGGTCTTCCGCTGATGTTTCTGATAATGTATTAGTAACAGCTTTAATTGTATGTTGCATTAACAAAAGCTTTCTAGTGAAAACAGAACCAATAATTGTTTGGGATTGTCCAGATAATGACGTCCACTTTTACCCTGCGGCTGCCGCACCCTAAGTCATGCAGGCAGGTTACATCTTCTTATGTAACAGCCTCCTTCCCCCGTAGTATATCCTCTTCTCCATTTTTCCTCTTACCATTGAACTTTCCCAAAACTCACACATAGATAACCCTCTCTCATTCACACAGACACAAACAAACAGACAGGTAATGAGTGTTGGGGCCTGCTGGTGGATAGGTGTTAACCACATACCCCAGTCTAAGTTGGGCCAGTTTAGAGCTGCCATCAAGGGCTTTGGCCTTTCAGCCTGTTCTAGCCAATCAGATCTGGAGTAATCTTACTAGCTGCACGTCTCTCTGTGGCCTTCTATTTGGCTAGGAAAAAGTTAAACAGATGGATTTGCCACTAGATTCTTTGTATGTCTGTTCGCCCATGCTACTCGTTAATCAGTAGAGCTGTTGGGTTAGAGCCTTACTTTTAATCAGTTCCAACAAACCCTCATATAAATTACTCGTTCAGTCCAATATGCAGCAATCTCTTGTTGGCAAATTGTTGCGCATGCAATCCAAATCGTTTGTTAGCGTGTTTGCATGACAGGTGGGAATGATGAGCAAGAGAGTAAGTATCTGGATATACTATGTACTCACACTGCTGGGGAGCAGATGTCAAGAAAATGCTGACACTTTTGATCACTAGTGTCACCGATATGAGCCCACAGCTAAAGGCCATGTGTGTGTGTGTGTGTGTATGTGTGTGTGTGTGTGTGTGTGTGTGTGTGTGTGTGTGTGTGTGTGTGTGTGTGTGTGTGTGTGTGTGAACTGAGCATTTTGTTCATGTGCATTTTGATCATTGTGTGTGTGCGCATACATGTATACAAAAAGACATGTGAGCATGTACAATATCTACCACCTTTATAAGTCACCACGACCACCTCAGGGTTAAACTTGTCCTCACAGGAGTTGACAAATGCTTTCCAGATAAATGTATTCTGCTGGCCCAGATATCTCTCTATCATCAAGGAAAGTGCATCTCGTTTAAAACTTTAGGTGCCCTTCAGTGAAAGGACGAGAAGAGATGAGAAAGAACGAGAGAGACAGAGACAGAAGAGAGAAAGAGACCATGGCAAGGACAATGCCTTTCGTCATTGAGGCGACATAATTAGTTGATCCTTGTCTCATCATCCAGGAACTCTCCCGACCCCCCCCCCTCCCCTTGTCCTGCGAGACAGCATGTTCATGAGTGTATGCAAGAGACAAAGTGATCAAATCCACAACCTGAGGCACAGGAATACTTGGGGGCCTCAGCAGCTGATGGTAGAATGCAGAACACTGACTGTATAGTTTGTTGGTGCGTCTCCACCTGTGACTGTTAGTGTCCTCAGGCTTTCCCAGGTGGCTGAGTTCAACCTACTGTAATTGTCTCACTGACTGTTGGAAATGTGCAGACTCCCTGATTGCCTGTTTGGTTACAGTAGACTGTATTCTCCATGTCTGTTGCTCTTTGCACCGCGGTCTCTCATTCCCCTTTAGGCATAGGCGGATAGACAAGGATATCTAGCCTATCATATCGAGAAGATTCTTATGCTGTCTTCACTGTCAGGATCATCCTGGGTGGCTTATTCAACACACCCTATGTTAAGGCAACTGTCTTACTGATTAAAAAGTGATGATTTATGTGTGTTTGTGTGGTCATGTGTGTGTCTGCATGTCTATGAGTGTGTGTGCAAGTGATAGGAATGATGAATCACTTGGCTGCGGTCGCCTATATTCATTCTTTCGTAAAATGAAAATCCCTCTATCTATATTGCAATCTCTCTTCATTTGTCTGAAAGTTCTCTCACCCATTTTGCTTGTGATCTTTTTAGCCCGTTCTCTCACATCATTATTTATTTTTTTCCCTCTCACTTCATGTCTGCATGTATTTTTCTCTGCAGATGTTTTGACCGACAGGGTTATTGCTCTAGAGGCTGATGCTTGGACACAGGATGACATTGCGCTGCACCATGAGCTCATGCTCAAATTAGGGAGGATATCCGGAATCCATCCCTACACGTCTCATTTAATCATACAGGGAGGAGTGGAAATGTGTTTATGGACCTAATAGTGGGAGCGAATATATTGCGTATTTGAGTGTGTACATGTGAGTGTGTCCTAAGTATTTTTGTGTTTTTATCTACGGCCTCTTGAGTCTCTTGAGTAGACATGACACATAAGGGCAGGATGTGTATCCCTCAGAGTTTGCAGGACTTAGGCTCGCTGGGAAAAGGGGGGAAAGAACAAAGGGAACGAGGGGGGAGGGAGGGGAAAAGCTCAGAGCCTCTCACAGTCATAAAGTCACACTCAAAGCTTCCCTAATTACCTCTGCTTTTCATCTGCCCTTCTCACCTAAGCATGACAATGTGAGAATCAAGAGAAGTGGGGAATAAGGCCTAAAGAGGGAGAACAGAAAAATGGGACTTAGATCTCATGGTTACCTAAGTTTCAGTGAAGCGTGCACAGGTGTGTTTGAATGTTGTTTATCAGGTGTGTGTGTAATGTGGTCTGCCTTTTCAAAGAACGTTAAATCAACAGCTTTTTGCCCTGCAGATTCACTATGTACTGCTGCTCTCAGAAAACTCCCTCTTTCTTCCTGGGCGTCTCTCTGTCTGTGTTCCATGCTTTGCCAGCATTGGTTGCTTAACAAGAGCATGATGGTTCTAGGTGCGCTGCAGGGAGCCCTCATGTCTCAAAAATAACCCAGTTGCCAAGAGTGCGCTCCACAGAATTGACCTATAAACACAACATTCTTCTCCATCTTCTTCTTCACCCCAAAAGTCTCCTTTCATTTTTCTCCGTCGTTGTTATTCTGCTCCCCAGCAGCCTCAGTCTCCCTCACCAGTCATCCATGCTCCCCAATATTGCATCCAAAGCCTAAACAAATAGGAGTTCTTTGTAGACTAGCCTGCCGCCAGTCTCCACAGCCATAATTTGACATACAAGCTGAAATGAAACTGAGATAAATACCCCTTTATTTCTCGCCAATACCACCTCATGCAATGATTTTCTGACATTTCTTTTCAAACACTATTTTTGATGCTGCCTTTCAGCTAGCCTCAACAAACACTCTTGCTGTAGACTAAGCTTCATGAATCTCACTACTATCGTATGAGCATAATAAGCTTGATGTCCAAGGAAGTTTCTCTGTAATCTCAGACAAAGTCGCATCTCCCAGGGCTTGTTCTTTGTCCAAGAGAATTTGGCTTTTCTGGAACACAATCTGTCTGGCTGGCTGATGGGATTTGTCTCTATTGCTGCTGATCGGTCCAGCCTGGCCTTTTCCTGTGTCGATGTTGATTCCACAAGCTATAAAAATGTTCTGCGCGTGTGTGTGTTTGTGTGCGTGGGTATGTGTATAAGTCGGAGATATAGATCTGTTTGTGTATAGCAGCTGGCTGTCAAAATCTTGATCAGAAAATATCAGATAACCATCATAATTGACAGACTTCTTCCCTGTCTGGTGAAATTGTCACATCTACCTTCGTGCAGTTTATGAATGAGATATTCTTAAGGGAAATGCTGGTGGATTTTGACCAAAATACGGTCATGCTTGGAGAACTGAGGGAGTATTGGTAAGACATAGCGTGAGGAAAAGAAGGGTTGAACATCCTAAATTGGCCAGACTTGCATGTCTGTGAGGGAGAAATGTTTCCATCCGACGCCTGTGGGAGATCTGGGTGTGTACTTAATATGTGCTTTTAATGCATAAGTGGATGAGCGTCGTGATGTACATACCTCTGTTTTGTGACTCACACTGTAACTTGGGCCCAAAGTAGGTTGGAGTTGGCTTTCCATCTTCCGTGTCTAACCACCAACTCACTTCATCACTCCCTCATTCAAGTCAACCCACTTTCCTCATTACGCCCTGTGTTGGACACTTCTCTGCTTCCTCTCCTTCCTCCTGCTCGCCTCTATGGCTCTGAGCGCACCATTAAGGAGTCCCCAAAGGCTTAATTCACAAATCCTACAGTCATTCATCCATTGTATTCCAGAGTAGGAGGTACATTAAATGAGAGAAATGGCAAAAAAAAAAAGATATCGTTCTGAACCTGCCCAGCCGAGTCTTGTTTGTACGATCTATGATGGATTATGATATCTGTATTGTCTGCCAAAATGAACCGACTGACAGACAGTCTGCTCTTAATTCATCCACAACGGAGTCTATCTCTGGCAAAGTCTTAATGCTGGAACTAATGATGGAATTTCTCCTTTTATAAATATTTTTATGAATTTATCTTGATTATTTAGTATTTTCCTTTCAGCCCACAAAATGGATTAAAACGTTTTTGTGTTGTTTTAATGGCATAAGGATAGGGGCTTAGGCCTTATCAAAGAGTGGTTTTGGCTCATAGTTGAAACCTGTGTATGAACGATTCATATTGAAGCTGAAAAATGAAAATGGGCCACACCTGCTAAGGAAAGTGGAACATATTTCATTAGACTCCCTTTCATCTTGGATTCCTTTCACACCTCAGTCAGTTTCAGAGTCTGTTTCATGTTAGCCTAAATGTTTCTTTTCTCTTTTCATGAAAATCTGGAGTCCAGTCTCTTTCTCCGGCCGTCTTTAGTCATCATCAGTTTCCACTTATGTAATGGGTCGTTACCTTGACAAAGCTTTTTTGTTTATAAAAAAACACAGGCTGTCATCAATGTAACAAGGTTTTGGAGGAAATGCCACTATTCTATTTAGATTCACATATTAATATTCCAGTCTGCTGTACAGTAATAAGTCACTGGCAGCTGATTTGCAGTTGCATTGAATATAATTGTTATTACAATTCTTTCTTTCCAGTCCTTTTTTGGATGTGCATGTTCTACTTTTCTCCACTCTGCAGATCGGACCAATTCTTTACAACTCAATCTCGAGAGTAAAATGTGTGTAGCAGTTTCTCTAAGGTGTAAAAATGATATAGACTTACATACTGTATGTGCAATAAGACTGCTCATGCTCATGCATTCCTACTTGTGCAACTGGCATACTTTTAGTTGTAGCTTTAAGTAGTTATCACTGAGTGCAAATACTTTTTGTGTATGACACTGTGCTGCTCCTTAGCACTACACTATATCAAACGAGACACTGTGATTTATATACCAATAAACAAGAGAGAAATAGGGGGTCACTATAGACCTGTGGCCCCCTTAATGTGAAGGACCAGAGGTGCTGTCCATCAGCCTGTCAACAGTCTGCCCTCATGCTGCCCCTCCACTTCTCCCCTTTATGGCATTAGCCATTTGAACAACCCTCCCTCCCTCCCCTGATCTTCCCACTGCCCCTGTGCTCTGTCTCGTCTGTCCCCGTCCTTCTCTCCTCTGCTCATTCCCCCGCCTTCGATCATGTTTCCCTACTTTGGCCAGAGCAGAGAGCAGTGATCCCCCTCCTGTCCAATCTCCACCGCCACTCCTCTTCCCACACTACATTGAAGCCCAGTGCACCCGAATGCCCCTGGCATCTGTGGAATTGTTTATGTTTCAGAGTTTTGATATAGCCGGGCTGCCTTTTCAATTACACCCACCCCCCACCCCCCTTGTCTCCACCATCTCAAGCTGATTATCCCACCTGTTAGCCCCTTGATAGGACAAGACAAGAACGTTGGGATTTTGGGCCAGGGTTCGCTGAAATCTGTGCACACAAGGATTGCATATGGGGTGCTAAGGGACTTATGGAGTCACAGGGTTTGGCACTCCTGCCAAACCCCCCCCCCCACAGTTCTTGCAGGTCAAACTTGCGTGAACTGCATGTCTGTGTGCCTGTTGTCTGACAGATGAGTCTTGCTCCCACTTTAGACTTTAGACATGTGATTTTACCACACAAGTATGATGAATCAACAGATTGATTCATTGACTTATTAATAGTTTATTACCATTAAACTGTTTGCTGAAAGGTTAGGGGCTGGGAGATTGGATGACATTGCAGCTCCCTCCTGTAACCTAAGATGACCAGTGCTGAGTGTGAGATTGCCTTATGTACTGTATTTCTACTAATTAAAACAAGGATATGTAATCTACACATGTGTCACTATGTCATATATCTGTGTGGTGACCTGTCTGAAACCCAAGCCTGTGGTAGGATTAAAATGCTTTGCCTGAGAAGATGGTTGGTGAGGTCCAGTAAGGATTGATCGCCAAGATAGGAAGGGCCCACGGCTCCACGGTATGAGCACAGTGTCTCCTACCTCATTATCACAATATTACCACATCTTTAAGCATGCACATATGTACACCCACCTCTACAGGCCTACATGCACGTACTTAAAAATACAGACATACTATACATGCACTCATACTTGCACGTATTAAAAGATGCGGTCTCACTTATGACACAGTAACAGTTGAACCCTATAACTCAGGGCTATGCAACTGGGTTAGGACAGGAAAGGTTCCAGGGCCACAATGAACAATTTTCTATTTCTTTCAATCAAAAATGTTTTCATCAATTTGAAATCAACTCAACACCTTGTTGATACAGTTTAACCATCATCTGATATACTGTAGCTAACCTTAGTTCAAACATTTTGTTTGTTTAATTGTATATTAAAAAGCAAATGTTTAATTGCACTACAATAAGAACTTGATGGACCATTTCATAGAGGAAAAAGTCACGCCTTTCTGATCACACAAAAGGCCACATTCGAAAACATTTCATATCTATATCTAATGGGACAAAATGCATTTCCAGGATTTTACAGAAGTATCAAAGGCTCATAATTGTTCAGTGCAATGCACACAAGACAGGCTATGATTCATTTTGGTTTAAATGGTGCTACAAGGTAAATAAAGAGAACATATATATTTTTATGTGAAGCTTAGCCACACTGCGGAGCTTCTGGCCTGCCATACTGTAAAGACTGCAGACTTGTGTAACTGACATAACTGTGCTCTTGCTTTGAGGAAGGCATTGCCTTCTGCCATAATGTCTTTTGAGACCACCACTAGGAGTCACCAAAGTCAGAAATGTTCAAGTTCTACACATAGGGGCTTTAAATAATAATTAACAAATAACTTACCGCAACTTACTACAATTACTGGAACAATAACTGCTACTGCTACTACTACTGGTACTACTGATAATGTAGTATAGTCTGTCTGTGCAACCCCTGTATACACACTAACCAGGTTGGTCTCTGTACTGCGATTTTGGCAACACAGCTATGAAGCCTTGGCCTTAAACAGTTACTCAGACTGTTTTAAGTACACACACATACATGCATCTCTGTCAGTGTCAGAGTAGCTTAGAAATCAGGGACTGCTGGGTAGCAATGGCGGAAAACACTATAGTTGTGACTTAAATCGTAGCGCTGCCACTGTGCTTATTCTGACTCTGTTATTGTGGCAGCTTCACCATGGTGACGCTAATTGTGCCAGTAAAACACTGGGCTGCCATGCAGAATGTAAAGTGGAAATAGCTTCTTATGATTAAACCCAGTGATCTCAGAGAGTGGTCTTGGCATAGCATTAGTGGAAAGATATGGTATGGTATATAATCCGATCCCAGAGTTATAATACATACTCAGTTTAGGCTTCTGCTGGACAAAGGCCTCGTCTGCTTTGCCACTGTTGCTTTTTTATCCGTGTAATACCTTGTTTATTCCGAGCAGAGAGCATGTCCGATTAGCCCCACAAGGCCACAGACAAAGCAAGCCTGTTCCTTTATTCCTGTATAGTTAGCTTGACAATTATGTGTTCTGAATTTCAGAGTTTTTAGGACTTCCTTGGAAATTAAAGATAATTGTTCCATGCAAAACAGCCTCAAGCTAGCCAGACTTCATTTCCCAAAAGGCGACATGGTAATGATAGCCACCCACGACTGTGTGTCTGAATGGAGTGTGGTCAAGTCCAGAATCAGACACTGTGGTCAGCCAGAACAATCAAACCCAATTGACTATCATGCAATGGTAGTTAGGACTTAAAAAGCTTCTGGTTTCTTGTTCTTTTGTTATCATCATGTTTCTCAGTACTGGAAAGTGCAGAGAAACCCACATCGACTGTACTTGATGTATCAGTCAATGAGAAACCGAATACATTTGAGCGTGGGAGATGACTTGATTGAGAACAGAAAATAACTGATGTTGAAAATAAGTGAATCATGGGATCAAGTTTTTTGTTTGCTATAGAGGACGTGTGGAGAGGAAGAAAGGTGTACTCTCGTCCTATTTCTGTATATTCAGAGAATGTTTGAAGTAACAGCCATGGAGACACGGGGAAGTGCTCCGGACCCAGGGGCCAAATGAATCCAGATGTCAGAGCATGATCTCAAGGTGGAGTCCACTTTTACAGTAGTTGTTTTTACTTGCTCAAAAGTTCAGTCGCTTCTTTTTATTCCATTTTTCCTGGCGGCCTCCCACCCTTCCCTTTTTTCCTCTTTCGTGTTCTCTCTGTGTCACTCTCTTGGCAAATAAAAATACAATTTTTTAACAAGTACGGAATGTTTTGAGGATTTAATGATCCCGTCAGAAAACCTTTGAAATATCTAAATGGTGCTCTTGAGAAGCATAAGACTGAGTTTTTTTTAATTAGTCTTCTTGAGAAAACTTGCCTTTCTTGTTGTGTAGAGTAGTTTTGTTGTGCTCCCACCGTGGTCTACAGAGAGTAAGATTAAACCCTGATATTTCTGAGCATGATCATTTTATAATAACATTATGTAATGTCATGTAACTTCAGCCTGTGGGTACATCTTGTGGTGTAAATATCTGACTGGAAGGCAAGCAGGCAGACCTCACACTGGCACCTACTCTGCAGCCCCATGGGCTTAGGAAACACAAGTGGAAATAAAACTGTAACTTCTCTGCAAATCGAATCCTGTTTTTGCTCATTCCTTTCCTTTTTGTGTTTGTCATTTTGTGAACAGACAGACTTTGTCATGTCTGTCTGCTTTATTTCATTCGCACGCAGTCACGCTCTTTGAAACTCATTTCATTTCAGTTACAACTTCTAATGTCATGCGTGCAGGAGCAGGTCTGATCATGACGATGGTGCTTTCTGGTGCATTATAAATGAGATGTGCCTTTTGCTGGCCAGTGGGGAGTCCCCGTGTGTCACAGACAGCGGTCATATTAGTGCAGCTGTTGAGGAGGACATGACTGTTGTTATCCTTCTGTCTGTGAGGTAGGAGGGGCTGGACACACACAGGCACACACACAAACACACACACATACTCCTTTGGTATTATTAATGTGCTGAGATAGATTCACTATGCGTAAGTTTCTCTTATGAATTTATATGAAAGTGTTAACATCAAGCAAACATATTTTTTAAAATCTAAAGTGGTGTGTGTGTGTGTGTGTGTGTGTGTGTGTGTGTGTGTGTGTGTGTGTGTGTGTGTGTGTGGGCGATGTTGGCACCCTCCTCCTTCTCCTGTCTCAATTTCTGTACAGTTGCTACTGCTCCTTCATGTCCTGTCATGCTTTTAAGCTGACATCACACCCCAGAGGAGAGTGGTGTGTCCAATACACACGTACAAAAACACACACACACACACACACACACACACACACACACACACACACACACACACACACACACACACACACACATGTATGTTTTACATGATAAACAGGGTAGTGAAGGAGCTCGTGGGACAAAAGGATGAGTTAGGCTGTACGGTAGAAGTAACTTCATGTATGCTAATATCATTTTTGATTAAATTAATCAAATATTTACATAATTTTCTAGAAGCCCCCTCTTCAACTAAAAAGCATATAAGTGAGCAATGGAATAGGGAGAGGCGACGGGGTATAGTATATTTGGAGAAAAAGGAGCGAAAATGACAAGAGTCAAGCTGTTTTTCGAAATGTCATTTATGTGTGTTTTTTCCCCCCACCCTTTACTTCACCCTTTTTACGCCTTGTTAACGTACCTTACCTGGTGCTTAGTGGCACTTCATTGGCACTAATCAGCCTGTGCACTGACATCATTGATTGCTTTACAGCTTCAATTGCTCACCAGGAAATGACGACATAAGACTCAAGTGTGTGTGTGTGTGTGTGTGTGTGTGTGTGTGTGTGTGTGTGTGTGTGTGTGTGTGTGTGTGTGTGTGTATGTGGTAGGCTGGCAACATGACAAAGACCCCTGCAGAATTTGGAATAAAGTGTATTTGTCACAGAAAATGCAAACTCATTGCTGCTCATGTCTGTCTCTGTCTGTCTCTGTCTGTCTCTCTCTCTGTCTCTCTCTCTCTCTCTCTCTGTCTCTCTCTCTCTCTCTCTCTCTGTCTGTCTCTGTCTGTCTCTCTCTCTGTCTCTCTCTCTCTCTGTCTCTCTCTCTCTCTCTGTCTGTCTCTGTCTGTCTCTCTCTCTGTCTCTCTCTCTCTGTCTGTCTCTCTCTCTGTCTCTCTCTCTCTCTGTCTGTTTGTAGGCAGGCAGAGACTCTCCTTAAGACATACTTATTGGGGTGATTTCTTACACCATGTTATCCAAGTTTAGCTGGTTAGGAGTCAGGATTTGGATTTGTGTTTGCCTTTTGGATGCCTTACCAATTATTTCATTCAATAATCCTCTTGTGTCTCTTTTGCTTTCCTTGCAGACATGTTCCAGTACCTTCTATCATTCTCTCAGGGCCACCTGAGTTCTCTGTTGGAGGGAACCTACTCATCCGTGTCCCGCCATGCCCTACCCCATGTTAACCAACTCTTCTCCTCACTGTCCCTCTACCTCCGTGGGGCCAACGTCTCGGTGGAGGCGTCAGTTCACCAATTTTTTAACAACCTCTTCCCACTTGTCTACACACGGCTCATCAATCCAGGCATTGAAGGCAGCATGATGATGGGCAGTGAAATGGGTGACTGCCTCCGTATGATCAGGCAGGATGTCAACCCTTTTGGGCCTCATCCAGACGTCATGGCCCAGGAGCTGGCTGGGGCGTTGGGAGCCGGGAGACAGCTGGGCCTGGCCCTGGAGGAGGGTCTGGAGGTGATGAATGCCACCGAAAATGTCAACATGAGCAAAGAGTGTGTGAAGGTCCTCGTGAAGATGGTGTATTGCTCCCACTGCAGAGGCTTGACACTTATCAAGCCCTGCGTGGGCTACTGTCTGAATGTAATGCGAGGCTGCTTGGCCAGCTTGTCAGAGCTGGATCAGCCTTGGAGGAGGTATACCAGCCTGTTGGAGCAACTAACCCACGCCATGGCTGGGCACCACAGTCTGGAACTAGCCTTGCTGGGGGTCAGGGGGCACGTTAATGAGGCCCTGCTCTACGCACAGCTCCACGGTCCACTCATCACCGCCACGGTGAGTACACACTACTAGATCAGCAGCTTCATTGGCGAATGCAAAAAGCGTCCAAACCTTTTTGTTTAACATCTTTGTTTCATACATATACCTTGGCAATGTTCTATGTATTGATTGGAAAGGTTTTGCAGGCTGCTTGTGGGTTATGAGCTATTTTTTCCACTAGTGCAACAAAGAACCCTGCACACGGCATTAATGTTTGCACAGTGTTGAAACTATTCAGAGAAAAACAATGTTTATAGAAAAAAAAGTTCAGCCTCTTCCAAAAAATGCAGGCAGAGCTGAGGCTAGAGAAAGACTCATTTTCCAAAATAGCAAGGCAGCTCAAAGTTACCATTGTTGTTTAGGTTCTGACTGTAGGGGGATATTATACATTCTATAATGACTATGATGAAAATGAGAAAAGTAGTGGATAAAATGGAGATTAGGTGCTCTAGTGTGCTGTGAGTACTACCATATGTTTTATGTTATAAATAATTTTAAGTTGGATGTTCACAACACAAAGACAGTTTCATGGACAACTGCCAGTCATTTCTTCAAACTGAAAACTGCAGTTAAATCTACAGTTAAAATGTTGCTTTTGTTTAGCAATTTGTCTTAGATTATCTTTGTCTTTATGTTCACCTCAAGCGTTCTAGTTAAACTATATACTGAATAAACAAAAAATCCATTTAGAGTTGGCATTTGCATTTACTTTTTCAATTTAAAACAAGGTCCCGTGTCTGTAAAACTTGAGATCAAATCTCTGTACTACTTTCCTCATCGTACACATATCCCTGCTTTAAAAGTAATATATAGTACACATAAGATGTGTTACACACTGAGTAGTTCTGTTTGCATGTCAGTCATTTGCTTTCTTTGAGATACCATCTACAATCAGCTATTTCTGTAAATCCAGTACACTGTGATCTTTGTCTTCACATTTTAAGTAATACCCTTCTTTCTTTATAGAAGGTGAGGTCATGCATGTGGGTGTAAGGTATCGTGACTCATACACCATGGAGCAGAAGTTGATTAGCAGAGATTTATGTACATCATCAAGAGGAACATTTTCACAAGCATTCAGTCCCCATTGCATCTCCCTCCCTCATCTGAATTTTAGGCATGGTTGTCGACGCAGTGCATGCGTATTCAATGTTTGTGTATTAATCTATAAGAGCACTTATACATCTCTCCCCTGGGCCTGAGCTGGATAGTTCTTCCTCTACCTTTAGTGGCCTCCTTTACTGAGTAGGTGGCTGGACTTCACTTCCCTGAGATGTGGGAATAGTCTGTCATTTCTGTTTATTCTCCCAATTTATGTCTCTCATATCCTCAACCCTACCTCTCTCCATCTCATTAGTTGGTTATGACGGGTTAAAGATGATTC
The DNA here is from genome assembly GCF_900634415.1 of Cottoperca gobio. Taxonomy (NCBI): domain Eukaryota; kingdom Metazoa; phylum Chordata; class Actinopteri; order Perciformes; family Bovichtidae; genus Cottoperca; species Cottoperca gobio. The sequence goes on from NC_041371.1 coordinate 12,455,708, forward strand.
TTTATATACATTTATACACCTTGAGTTACTCAGCTTGGCTTTCTGTGATTAACTGTGTTAAATATGGGACCAGAGAAGAGAAGAACAATGCTTCAAATGTTGATAGGGTGAAGTGTAGGGTGCAGTTGTTTCCTAATGTCTTTTATAGGATCACTTGTGGACAAGTCTACCCTGGAATTGTTCCCAGAACTGGACTTAAAGTGTAAGACAACACTGTAGAAGCCATAATGTGTAAGCTGTTAGTGGATAACTTTGACTTGGCTATTTTATTTCACTTGATGTACAGTGCAGTCTTTCAATGAACTATTGTATTTTATTCTCAAAGACTAGTGATTACTATGGTGACTTAGTGAAGAGGCCAGCTTTACTTTAAGGAGGGTAGAAATAACAGTTGATTAAGTTAAGAGAATGTGAAAAATCCTGCACCAAGCTAACAAGTCCAGACACAATTGATACCATCCCTCCATCCTACTCCTGGCGGGCAAACAAGCAAACAAGCAAATCCCCCCAAAAGTATTTATTCTTTATTCTTTTTCGGATCCCCATTAGCTTCCGCAGCAGCTGTTGCTAATCTCCCTCCGGGTCCACATAAAGTAACAGATCATCACTGGGATAACTAACTGTAATGTAGTTACTGAATACTGAAAGTTGTAATCCCTTACATTACTCATTACTGGAAAAAGTATTCACAGTACTGTAGTGGGCTGTAGTGTTTGTCTGTTTAACACTGTAAGTTATTGACAGACATTAATACTCGCTGCAAGTTTCATATTCTCCCAGAATGAACTGAAACAAACGTCTGCCTGGAAGGTGGAAAAACTGGTTGGCGGTAACATAAAATGTAAGTAATTTATACTAAATGGTCCAACACTTCCAAATCACTGGTGTGGTCTTTTTTAAAGTTGTGAAGCAACATCACAGAGCCTGAATGATTCTATATTACACACGCACATTAAACACACACATCCACGTGCATAGACACTTACTGTATACACACATGCATGTGCAGAAGGGTTGGTTGCCAGGCTTAAAGACTGACCTAATACAACTATGCAGAGAGAGACCCGGCTTGGATTTTGTGTGTGTCTCTACGCATGTGTGTGTATGCCTGCTTGGTATTCATGGGGTGGCAGGCAAGCCTGGAGCAGGGAGCTCAGCACGGGGACAAGTGGAACAGAACTGAAAGGGTTCCAGCTAGGCCATACAAACTAGACCCAGCCAGCTGGAAAAAAAGAGAATTGTTGCTGGAAAAGGAGGTGGCCCCCAGTCGGACACTGGTGGCTCCCATTTTCTGTGCTCTCATTGCTTCACGCTGGCAAGAGGGCAAACATGAACGGCAACATTTACCCATTCACTTACGCACTCAGACTCACACGCTTAGCCACACACAGAAAAACACACAGTTCTATTGCCGTGTATTACCAAGACCCCATGGCCTTTTTAAATGGCGGTATGTTTTTATAAAGCCACACTGGCCTGTCAATGAAAACTGTTAAGTCTCCAGTGCACAACTACTGTGTCAGCGTAGCCACCTTCACCCTTAGACCTCCATGTACCCCCCTCCCAGATGAACACTTAATTTTAAAAACCTATTTTCTTATTTTCTTACGAGCTTACTGCAAAACAAATGGTGCAAACACATTGCTTAACCTGCTGTTGATTTTTAAAATATACGTGTGAAGTCAAATACAAAGAAGTAACTCTGTATTCTGCAGAGTCAGAATATTATATAGAGTTGTTATTAAAGGAATTATTGTGACCGTGTGGTTTTACACTGGGATATTATCCCAAACCATTTTGCGGTTGCTTTCTCTCTCACTGAGGGAGCTGCAGACTACACAAAGTCTGCACTATATGTTGCAATACGTCATAGGGTAGGACCTGGGTCATAACATATATACTGTACATACGCACACACATCAACACACCGTGTGCAGGTATCAGGTTTTTAGAAGTCCTGTAAGGAGCCTCGATGTGCGGCCCACCCTGTGACAATACTAGCAGCGCGCGTGAGACTGAAAGGCAGCTATTGATAGTTATGTGGGGCAGCAGAAGGATAGATTCTGTTTTAACGCATTCCTGCTCTTATTGAGATGGAGCGTGAACGTTGGGTCGAAGGGAAGTGGTTATGGTTATGGATATTGGGGGAGCCTTGGGCTGAATTATGTCGAGTAGACACAATTAAGAGAAAATTGGAAAATATCCAGTAAAAGTGGCTACTCTTATTGGGCCCCAGTGCAAATGCTAGCTCCAATGTTTAGTGAGGTTTTCTCCCTCTAAATGCTGCCCTGTTGAATTCATATTAGAGTTTCTCCCTCCAGAGTTAACCATGCTTGAGAGGCCACAGACGGCTGTTTATTGACATGACCATAAAAATGATATGGCTCATATGACCTAGAGGGGAACTTTATATCTTCTACTTACTTAAAGATGAGTAGAATTAAAATCTTAACACACAGTTTTCACTCACTCATTCATTCACTCAGTCAGTTGCTCACTGAGAGCTTTATGTGACATTGTATAGTCTGTTTATGAGAAAATAGTACCAGCGGTCCAGATTAGACCGGTTTATATGCAGGTCTACCTTATCCGCCTGTTGGTTTTACCCCAGCTTCTCATTACAATCTTATGGAGGAATGATAATAGCAGCCTGGGCTTTTAGATAATGGAAACAAGGGCCAGTGGGATGACTGGAAGCTTTCCATTCACCACGGCGGCACCTCAATAGACTGCAGCAGCTTCTATTGCAAGCGCTTTTTCTTTTACTCCATCCCACAATAAAATGAAGGAATATCATTGGTGTGAAAACAAACTTTGTTGTTATCACAGTTTCTTATTTTAATGTTCCTATCCCGTCTCTGCAACCCTGTATTTTCATGGTTTTGGCAGAGGAATGGACAATATGATGATGTATACCATATTTTTGACATACCATTAATACTGTGGTATGTGGGTAATAAAGAAAATAATAAACAGTTTATCAATATATTTTCCAGAAACTTGTATTATTATATGTATATATATATATGTAAATGTATTATTACAGTATATCTCAAAAGTGAGTACACCCTTTAGATTTTTGCAAATATTCTGTTATATCCTTTCAGGGGATAACATTATCCTACTGAAACTTTGATATAACTTAAAGTAGTCAGTGTGCTGCTTGAATAACAGTATAGATTTATTGTCCTTTGAAAATTACTCAGTACACAGCTGTTAATGTCTAAACAGCTGGCAACAAAAGTGAGTACACCCCATAGTGAACATGTCCTAATTGTGCCCAATGATGTTGTTTTCCCGCCCTGGTGTCATGTGACTCGTTAGTGTTACAAGGATTCAGGTGTAAATGATAAGCAGGGCTGTTAAATTTGGTGTTTTGGGCACAATTCTCTCTGAATGCTGGACAACATGGCACCTCATGGCAAGGAACTCTCTGAGCGGCTGAAAAAAAGGATTATTGCGCTTCACAAAGATGGCCTTGGCTATAAGAAGATTGCCAACACCATGAAAATGAGTTGCAGCACAGTGGCTAAGATCATACAGCGGTTTTCCAGGACAGGTTCCACTCGGAACAGGCCTCGCCAGGGTCGACCAAAGAAGTTGAGTCCACGTGCTCAGCGTCATATCCAGAGGTTGGTTTCCAAAAATAGACGTGCGAGTGCTTCCAGCATTGCTGCAGAGGTTGCAGAAGTGGGATGTCAGCCTGTCAGTGCCCAGACCATACGCCGCACACTGCATCAAATCGGTTTGTATGGCCGTCGCCCCAGACAGAAGCCCCTTCTGAAACCGATGCATAAGAAAGCCCGCAAACAGTTTGCTGAAGACAATGAATCCAAGAACATGAGTTACTGGAACCATGTCCTGTGGTCTGATGAGACCAAAATAAACCTGTTTGGGTCAGATGGTGTCCGGCGTGTGTGGCGGCACCCTGGTGAGGAGTACCAAGACAAATGTGTTTTGCCTACAGTCAAGCATGGTGGTGGCAGCATCATGGTCTGGGGCTGCATGAGTGCTGCCGGCACTGGGGGGCTGCATTTCATTGAGGGACACATGAATTCCAATATATACTGTGACATCCTGCAGCAGAGCATGATCCCCTCTCTTCGGAAACTGGGCCGTAGGGCAGTTTTCCAACATGATAATGACCCTAAACACACCTCCAAGATGACAACGGCCTTGCTGAAGAAGCTGAAGGTTAAGGTGATGGACTGGCCAAGTATGTCTCCAGACCTAAACCCAATTGAGCACATGTGGGGCATCCTCAAGAGGAAGGTGGAGGAGTGCAAGGTGTCCAACATCCGTGCGCTCCGTGATGTCGTCGTGGAGGAGTGGAAGAAGATTCCAGAAGCAACCTGTGCAGCTCTGGTGAATTCCATGCCCAGGAGGGTTAAAGCAGTGCTAGATAACAATGGTGGTCACACAAAATATTGACACTTTGGGCACAATTTAGACATGTTCACTATGGGGTGTACTCACTTTTGTTGCCAGCTGTTTAGACATTAACAGCTGTGTACTGAGTAATTTTCAAAGGACAATAAATCTATACTGTTATTCAAGCAGCACACTGACTACTTTAAGTTATATCAAAGTTTCAGTAGGATAATGTTATCCCCTGAAAGGATATAACAGAATATTTGCAAAAATCTAAAGGGTGTACTCACTTTTGAGATATACTGTATATACAGGACAATGAAATTAAAGATTTTGTAGCATAAAAAGCTATTACTAAATAAATAACAGTCGTACTTAAATATGATGGACATAAAGATTGCTAGCAGCAGTATATATGTATATATATATATATATATATATATATATATATATAAATACATGTGTATATATATATATATATATACTGGATGTATTTCCCTAATTTAATAAAATGCTAAACATTTTGAGATAGACTCTTACATCAGCCGCCAAGAGCACATCTGGAGGTGACCTTTATATAAAATGATTAGCTACACAGGCTCAGACATGTATATATGGTTTCTGTATGTAATACTTGAGACTGTTAGCAGAATGGAGAGCTGACGCAAAATATACTCATGGCAAATTTATACGCTTAACCCATCTTTGTGTGAGCACTTTGGCATCGGGTCTAACTCTCAAGCTGACTGACTTACTCAGCAGTCCATTAGCTAATGATGGTGGGTGCAGCCTCTCTTCTGCTCAGTCACCCTTGTGCATCTTTTCCCGCTCCTCTCCCTCTTTTAGTGTTTGCCTTCTTGCTGATAATGTGCTGCAGCCCTCAACACTACAAACACATTCTGTATTTCTCCTCCTCTGTATGAACAATTCAGTTGTAACAGTGAGAAAATTGATGTGATTGATTTCTGGGCCATTACATTTGGATCTGAACATAAAGCGGTGGTCCTTTTTAGTATATTACTTTTCTCTGTGACCTTTGACTTGGATTGGTGGAATCATATAATTATAGAAAGCCTGTCATTTCTCAGATATGCAGTTGATTATAAGTTCATGAAATGTTCACAGCGGGGAGACTAAATGATGTGGTGCTTTCCTTCAGAGCTTGAGGTCAGCTGCTCGAATTAACTGTTTGATACAGAGTAAGAAATGAGAGGTGGTAAAGATGACAGGAAAAAGAGGGTTGACAGGCGTACAAATATGTTGTTGTTGTTTTTGAGACCAGTAAATATAAATAACAAAGCTTGTGTCCATAATAAGCCTTCACTACACTGGTCACAGTCTGTCGCTGGACGAATCAAAGTCTTAATCTGATTTGGGCAATAGGTTTAAATCGTGACAGAGAACTATGCCGTGACATGACAGAGTTTTAGCTTCTACCTTGTTAATTATCTAGTAAATCAGGACACCTCATCGTGTAATATTGCTTCTGTCCACACAAAAACATCTATGGAATTGCTTTTTGATCTACATTTTATAGTTTTGACGATTAGCACCAACTAACCGCAGCAAATTCCTTGTAGGTGTAAACCTACATGGCAATAAAGAAAAAAAAGATCTGAATCTGATTCTGATTAAATGTGGTGAACTACTGTAGATATCCCACAAAGAAAAACACCTTTCCATCCATTCTGTCAGCACCCCTGTCCACATCGCTGACTGTCATCCTTTAAATAGCCCCTTTCCATCCCTGTGCATCTAGTCCCAACATCCTCACCTGAAGCCTTTGGGCCCACTTGCCTGGTGCACGATAATATCATGCAGCTGTTGCTATGAAGTTAACACAAATGGCTACTGCATCTGTGTTATGATTTTAGTGGTAATTGCTGGTTCACTGGAAGACTTCAAATGGACACGTGGACTCTCGAAGTCTCTATCCACCAGCTTATTTTCTTTGCTTGTGCGCGTATGTTCCACCATATCGCAGACGCAGACGAGATGAACTTACTTGACCTTCCTCTGTCTCTTTTTCCTCCATCTCCAAGTGGTATCACACCACTTGAATCCTCTGAGACATGTTGTCACATTTTGCGTTTGTAATTCTGGTAAATTTGTTTACAAAGAAGGACAAACGTCGTCAACAAACTCCAAAGTAACACCCATATTTATAAGGGGAAAAAAACGAGGGCCTCTCATTTTTAGATCATCTGTAAGTGATTTAATCAGGGTAAACAAGCCTCAATGTGGAGAGAGAAATTCAATGTTCTCTTTACTGATTGGAATCTCAAGGACTTTTCCCCGTGATATACGAGGGACTGAGTCTCTTTAATTAGCACTGACATCATTCGGATAAGAGGGAGAGAAAGGCGGGCGGGGGGGGTGGCAGGACTGATTGACAGAGACTGCAAAGTGAAGACTAAAGCGAAAGATGGAGACAAAGTAATTTATAAAGAATGAAGAGAGGCCTTAAAGAGATGACAAAGAAGAATTGGCGGGGAGAGAGAAAAGGAGGCTAGGGGAGAAGAGTAATGTTGTAAATCATCTATACTCTCTCACTGGAGGCATTCTGAGAGAGGCCAAGTAGAATGCTGTCACTAGTAGTTTATACGAGGGAGGGGGGGGAGGCTGAATGTTTTTACAGACTACAGCTAAAACACATTTTATAACAGATCAAAACCAATACATTGATGATGTTTGCTATCTTTTGAATTCATTAATTGATTAGGAATTTGTAAATGTAAAAAATAATGTCATTATGAGCAACACATGTATTACATGATACATCTTACATCTCTTTTTTCATTCCTTTTTGTCCACACAAAGAGAAGAAGATGATACATGTTAATGACATCAATAAAGTAACACCTGCTCGAAATAAAAGAAAGGACGGAGAGAGACAGAAAGAAGAAAGAAAAGCAGAGAGATAGAACGGAGATGGCGAGGAGATCGAACAGTGATGTCAATGTAATCTCTGAAGGATTGCCATCATTCTGAAGCATTGGAGAGGTTTCCTTTACTGAAGTATCTTATTGTTCCAGTTTGATAAAGGACATGGTGTTGGTGAGCCACAGAGAGGTAGATAAGGACTTCCACTGAAGTAGAATTTGGTGTTCCTGACCAAAACAACTGAAGTGTAACTGCACACATGTTCATAGCGTCATCTTAACATGATCAGATGTGTTGTCCATACATGAGATTCAAGTTTCCATTATTCACCACAGACACTCAGTTTGTAATACTGCAAATATATTAAATATTGCAGATACTTTGATCAGTGGGCCACAGGCGTAATCACCATCGTGTTACCTCCTTCAGATGAATGAATTCACAGACATTTAGTTAAATTTAAATATTTTTGATTGCTGTTTTAGGTCAGAATTTGTTTCAGCAAAAGGGTACTGCTATTAGTCTAGTGTATAAGAAATAAATGCACTTTATCACAGGTGAGTTTGTGATGAGCAATTCAAAAAAGTTAAAGTAAAATGAGACTGAATGAGAAATACTTTATTCTCTATGTGAGGTTATTAAGAGCTAGGACTAGAAATTGAAGGCTGCTGTCCTGGAGCTGGGTAGACCGCAGTTTGAGGTCCAAAATGGTCCGATGGAACTCAACACCTTAAAGCCTACATCTGTCTCTTTGTGTGGTTAAATGTAAAACACAGCCGAACAGTGTTGTTGAGGGAGGAGAGAGACTTCCTTATTCCCTTAACCCACCCAGATTTTCCCAGATGGTCCAGGGTTTAAACTTGTAACTTTCCAGGCTCAAGTATTCTTCCTTAACCTCAAGGCTTCCACCACAACACTGCTAGTCCTGCGAAATTCAAGTAGTCACCTTAATGCGTAAATAAAGGGGGAACGTGTTTTTATCTTTGATCTACATATCTATGGCTATTCTTGGATGACAGTATATTGTGATAACAAACTGCTAGAAATATTATCCAGTGTTGATCCAAGTCAAGTTATGTAGCTGTGGCCTTTTTTTGGTCATTTGGATGGGACACAAGTGTATATACCTGAAAGACTGCACCTGAAACAGTACATCTAAGGTCGTTGATGATTTATCTTGTATTCACATGATGAAACATGCACTAAGTGGAAATGGAAATATTTCCATTGCACAAGAAGCCTGTGCTCCCTTTCTATGTCAATATGTGATGCAATTAGTAATGGAAATGGTTACTTGTTTAAACATGATTATCATTATAACTCAAGTCATTTGAAATAAAATTGGTGCCTTTGGTTTTTCTTTGGTGAAAACATCATAAATAATGTTGCCAAATTAACAAAGATCTTCTTGTGCGGTGTAATAGAGAGCCGTGCAGTATGTGAACCAGTGGCCACTACTCATGTCACTACTGATTGCATTTTTTTCTCCTTTAGTTAGTAACAACAATGAAGTAAATATCAAATAAAGCTTATTGTGTTTGCTCTCTATTTTGCTCGCTGTTTTTCAGTGTGGTAGTTGGTTACTGTATATAACTCTTATGGAAACATTCTTAAAGAATGCAATTCCTATACCAAAGGTGATCCAACTTTGTGAACAGGCATTCTGTGGTACGTCTCTGAGTTTGTGTCAGTACATCATGTACTGCATCTAAACCCAAATAGAAGGAGGGCAATGTAGACACTTTTGATTTCTGTGTTTGAGAGCACTATGTTATACTGTCACTTACAGGAATTGAATTGTATGTCCTAATTAGTTAATATTTCATAGTTGTGAGAAGAAATGGTCCGATGTCCTGAGATGACAGGGTCTGTGGTTTGGATATTATATCTAAGCTGTCAGGACAGACAGACGAGGACCCAGGAGCGCAATTTTGAGATCGAGGTTTTATTGAAAACACACACACACACACACAACAGGGCCGAATGAGGCACGGCAGTAGTACAGTTCAGGGATATTCTAAACTCGTAGTCGTAAGATGGAAGGCAAGTCGGGTTTACCGGGGCTGGAGATCAGAGTAGTAACAGATCACAGATCAGGAGTCAAAGTTGAAAGCAGGCAGGCAGGCAGGCAGGCAGGCAGGCAGGCAGGATTTCCGATGTAGGCTTGCAGATGATCTGACAAGTGTGAACTGAAAAACAGGGCTTTCTATACAGGGCATGATGAGTAGTAAATGCAGTGCAGCTGGTAAGTTAACGAGGGTGGAGCAGAGACAGGTGGAGGTAATTGAAAACAATTAGTGGTGTTACCAGGCAGGGAGAGGGCTCATGACAGGACCCCCCCCAAGGGACGGCTCCAGAAGTCCCCAAGAAACACCACCAAGCCGGGCGGGAGGAGGGGAAGCCGGCGGAGGGTCAGAATTCCTCTGAGCGGTCAGAGTCCATATCCTCAGCGGCACCGTCTCCATCAGAAGACTCGACATCCGAGGACCCCAGCTCAGAACCAGGTTCAGGGTCAGGACTAGACACCGGAGCAGGGCCTGGAAGTGGATCTACATGGCAAGAAGCCCTGCGCCGACCCCGTCGGAGAGATGGCTGGTCAGGGTGTTGGCGATGGAATTCAGTGATGAGGGCCGGATCCACAATTCTTCCAGCGGGAACCCAAGACCTCTCTTCAGGACCATAACCCTCCCAGTCCACCAGATATTGGATGCCCCTACCCCTTAGTCGAGAGCGGAGCAGTCGCCGGACCGTGTAGACGGGGCCACCGTCGAGGAAGCGCGGAGGAGGAGGCGGTGGTGCTGCTGGGACCAGTGGGCTCTCATGTACAGGTCTGAGCTTGGAGACGTGGAAGGTGGGATGTACCTTCATGGTCTTGGGTAGCAGTAGTCGGACTGCCGTAGGGCTGATGACCCTCTGTATGGGAAAGGGTCCAATGAAGCGAGGCGCCAGTTTCCGCGACTCCACCCGCAGTGGTATATCTCGAGCCGACAACCAGACCTTCTGTCCGACATGGTAAACTGGTGCTGGGGTCCTCCTCCGGTTAGCTCCGATAGCATAGCTTGCACTGGACTTCAGGAGTGTGGCGCGAGCCTGGGCCCATGTGCGGCGGCAGCGGCGGGCATAGGCGAGCGCAGAGGGACAGGTAGCATCTCCCTCCTGACTGGTAAACAGAGGTGGTTGATATCCATAAACACATTGAAAGGGGGAGAGTCCGGTGGCAGAACTGGTGAGTGAGTTGTGGGCATATTCTACCCAGAGAAAATGTTGGGCCCAAGCACGGGGGTTGCGTGAGGCCACACCTCAGTGCCTTCTCCAGCTCCTGGTTCATGCGCTCCGTTTGACCATTCGACTGTGGGTGGAATCCCGATGACAGACTGGCGGTGGCCCCAAGAAGGTTGCAGAATTCCTTCCAGAAGGCCGCAGAGAATTGAGGGCCTCGGTCTGACACAATATCCCTGGGCAGACCATGGACTCGAAACACATGTTCCAAGACCACCCGGGCGGTCTCCTTTGCAGTTGGCAGCTTTGGGATGGGCACGAAGTGGGTCATTTTACTGAAGCGGTCAACGATGGTGAGGACGACAGTGTTTCCTTCAGATAGCGGAAGGCCCGTAACGAAGTCCAGGGAGATATGGGACCAGGGTCGCATGGGCACTGGCAGAGGCTGGAGTAACCCAGCTGGGGGCTGACTGGGGGTCTTGTGCTGGTTGCAAGTGGGGCAAGCTCTAACAAACTCCTGGATATCTTTTCTCATCAACGGCCACCAGAAACGTTGGGAGAGCAGATGGAGGGTGCGTGTGATTCCGGGGTGACAGGCCAGGCGAGAGTCGTGCCCCCACTGAATCACCTGAGACCTCAGATCTGCTGGGACAAAGAGACGGTTAGAGGGGCATGCACTGGGGCCCGGCTGGTTCCGGATGGCTTCTCTGACCTGCTCCTCAATGTCCCAGGTCAAGGCAGCAACAACACAGGGGCTTGGGAGGATGGTTGTCAACTCCTCATTGGATGCCTCATCCTTCTGAAACATCCTGGAGAGTGCGTCGGGCTTGATATTGCGGGAGCCAGGACGGTAGGAGAGCGTGAAGTTAAAACGGGTGAAGAATAATGACCACCGACGCTGGCGGGAGTTCAGCCTCCTGGCTGTCTGGATATACTCCAGGTTTTTATGGTCTGTCCAGACCACAAACGGAACTTTAGACCCCTCCAACCAGTGGCGCCACTCCTCGAGGGCGAGCTTGACGGCCAGTAGCTCGCGGTTGCCGATGTCGTAGTTGCATTCTGCTGGAGTCAGTCTACGGGAGTAAAAGGCACAGGGGTGCATCTTGCCATCCTCTGCTGCTCGTTGGGAAAGCACCGCTCCAACTCCTACATCCGAAGCATCCACCTCCACCACAAACTGCCGTCCAGCGTCAGGCATTTGGAGAATAGGGCCTGAGGTGAAACGAGCTTTGAGGGTCTTGAAGGCTCTGTCAGCGGCTGCTGTCCACTGAAACTGTTGTTTCACGCTGGTCAGCGCAGTGAGTGGTGTTGCCACTGTGCTGTAACCCCAGATGAATCTCCTATAAAAGTTGGCGAACCCCAGGAACTGCTGCAGTTTCTTACGGGTCTCTGGAACCGGCCTCGACACCACAGCAGACACCTTTGCAGGATCCATTTGAACGCTGCCTTCGGTCACCACATAACCCAGGAATGAGACAGTTGGCGTGGAACTCGCACTCCTCTGCCTTCACGAAGAGAGAGTTCTCCAGCAACCGGCGTAGCACCAACTGGACATGGTGAGTGTGTTCTGTCTGAGTTTTTGAAAAGATCAAAATGTCGTCAAGGTAAACGAAAACAAACTTATTGAGCATGTCTCTGAGGATGTCGTTTACCAGCGCCTGGAACACTCCCGGGGCATTGGTGAGACCGAACGGGATGACGAGATATTCGTAGTGTCCTGTTGGAGTGTTGAACGCAGTCTTCCACTCGTCACCCTCTCTCATCCGCACCAGATGGTAGGCATTCCGCAGGTCTAGCTTGGTGAACACTGTGGCCCCTTGCAGCAGTTCAAAGGCAGAGGAGAGTAGGGGTAGAGGAATAACGATTCTTCACTGTAATGTCGTTCAAGCCCCGGTAATCGATGCACGGACGGAGAGAGCCATCCTTCTTTCCGACAAAGAAGAATCCCGCTCCCGCGGGGGAAGATGATGGACGGATTATGCCGGTGGCCAGTGAGTCGTTTATGTAGTCCTCCATGGCTTTTCTTTCTGGGGCTGACAGCGAGTAGAGACGGCCCTTCGGGGGTGTGGTGCCAGGCAGAAGGTCGATGGCGCAGTCATATGGTCTGTGTGGTGGCAGAGACGTGGCCTTGGACTTGTTGAACACCTCTCTTAAGTTGTGATAACAGGCAGGAACATTGGATATGTCGGGGGCGGTGCTGGAAGCTCCCCGGTCGATTGGCAAGATGGCTCCCTTTAGGCAGATCCGATGGCAGCCCCTCCCCCACTCGCGTATTGTGCCTGTTTCCCAGTCCAGTTGGGGGTTATGAAGACGGAGCCACGGAAATCCAAGGATGAGTGGTTGGCCGGGTGAGGGTAGGAGAAGGAACTGGATGGACTCCTGGTGGTTTCCTGACAGCAGAATTGTCACAGGGGCCGTGATGTGAGTGATGTTGCCGAGACGGTGTCCATCCAGGGCTCGTGCAGGAACGGGTGGAGTGAGTTGTTGACGACTCACGCCCAGTTGCCGCGCGAGCTCTGTGTCCATTATGTTTGTTTCGGCTCCAGAATCCACTAGGGCGGCCAGGGTGTGAGTTGTGTCGGAAAGTTGAAGGCGGAGCTGAAGCAGGGGTTTTCGGATGGGGGGAGACTGAAGATGTATTGAGCTCACCCGGATCTCCCCTACACCTGGTGAGCTGCGGCTTTTGACGGGCTTGACAGGCGGGGGGTGGAACGTGGAGGACTCCCCCCGAATGCAGATAGCTGGTTGACTCAGACGCCCTCTCTCTCTTCTGCGGGTCTGGATACGCCGATCAATGCGAACGGCAAGGGCAATGGCGACTGCAGCGTTGGACCCTGAAGCAGCTGGAGAAGACACAACAGCGGGATGGAGTAGGGCAGACGGTACTGGAACAGACGAAGTGGCCACAGACGAAGTGGCCGCATTGGTGAGTAGCAGCAGGACGTGGGCTAGTAGTGGTTGTTGCTGGTTAAATTGTTGTTGTTGTTGGCTGCTGAGTTGGAGCAGGGAAGCGATATCGCCGGTCATCCGATTGATGTCTCCCTCAGTGCGTTCCAGTTGCTGTAGGACAGACATCTCAGTCTCTACCTGCATGCTGGTCTGAGCGTGCGCTGGGTCCATGATGGTCAGATCATTCTGTCAGGACAGGAGCGCAATTTCGAGATCGAGGTTTTATTGAAAACACACACACAACAGGGCCGAATGAGGCACGGCCGTAGTACAGTTCAGGGATATTCTAAACTCGTAGTCGTAAGGCGGAAGGCAAGTCGGGTTTACCGGGGCTGGAGATCAGAGTAGTAACAGATCACAGATCAGGAGTCAGAGTTGAAAGCAGGCAGGCAATATCAGAGAGGCTGTGGTTTGTAGTTCTCTGGGCCATTCAGCCCTATGATACATAACTGTGACACATGAATACAATCCCTTAAGCTTGGTTGAAAGATGGATATTGTTTTAGATAAGGTCAGGAACTGTTAATAATATAATAAGGATAATAGTATTACACTTTATTTATAGAGCACTTATCAGTGTTTTTTTTTTTAAAGAAACTTAAAAGAAGACTTTGACTCAGACCGCCTTATTTCCTCGGGCAGGTCGTTCCAGAGCCTCCGGGCCCTAATCGCAAGAGCTCTGTCTCCTTTCATTTGCAGCCTGGACTGGAAGAGACAGAAGAGTTTGAGATCCTCAGGCAGAGGCCTGAGGATCTCAAACTACGCAATGGTTCATAAAGGATTACAAGGTCTAAAATATAGTCTTGAGCCAGGTCATGAAGAGCCTTAAAAGTAATTAATAAGATCTTAAAATCAATCCCAAAACAAACAGGGAGCCAATGTAAAGAATCTAAAACAGGTGCGATGTGATAGTACCTCCCGGTTCTGTTCAAAAGCCTAAAATAACACAATCTCAGTTTGTGAATGTTTTTGATGTGTGTACCTTTGTTCTAAATGTAAAGTATTTCTGAGTTCTACTAGAGAAAGTATATAGCCATTGTTCACTTTGGCTGACAAATATTCTACTGTTCCTAGAGGTAGCATTAGGTGACCAGATTGTATATGTCTCTGCACATTTAGCACCAAACTATGTGAAAGTGGAAGAGGGGGGGATCTTCACTGAGTGAACATCCCACAATGCAATGTGCCTGAGGTGAGAGGGGGCTGAGAAAGTTCCCTTAGCTTCACTGGGTAATCCCTTGATAAATAAACTGGGAAGACAAGACCACCGCTGCTATCTGTAAGCCAATACTCCCCTAGAGCAGGGATGGCCCTGGGCTTGGCTAGCTTGGAGCTTGCATAAAGCACAGATACACACATCCATTTTCAGCTGAATGCATTGAAACAGATCCTGGTACAAACATTTATAAGGTAAAAAATAAAGTATTGAGTTTGAGTGGAATAATGAAACTACTCTGTTAATATGCAAACCAGTGAAACACATGTATGTAGTTGTAAAAACACTGATTCATCCTGCCTCCAACAGTACAAATCAGGTTTCATTGGCTAGCTCACATACACATATAATACATGCCTTGTATTTCCCTAAAGTCCTCCCATGGACGACATGCATCCCACCAATCTGCCCCCTCCATCTGACTTTGTCCTCAGGCAATCATATGAGGAATGCTCCACAAAATAGCTGAAATTGTGAAGGTATAACAAGGACAAACAGGTGTTCCCACACACATACACAACACACATACGAAACCCAGTACTCACGCTGTGCCCAAATGGGATTTTCATTCTCACGCCATCATCAGGTCAGGAGATAATTGATTTATGGCCGTGTGCTGGCCCACGTTATTTTTCAACCTGCCGTCTGATTGGCCCTCAGGATTATGTGGTCATGAAATCCAACCTATAAGAGCATGCCTCCATTTCTCAAGGAGATGCTGTTTATTTTCCCTATGATGACTTTGTGTTCTGTTTACACGGTTGTATACTTAGTTAGGCATAAGAATTAGTTGTGTAATCGTTTTTGTTTTGTTTTCTCTAATCCTTTCCGGCCTCTCCAAAATTAGCCCTGGTTTTTTTTTTTTTTTAATAATGGGGTAATACAAACAGAACTGCAAATGACCTCCTCTTGATGTTCATATTTTACACGGATGTTTACATTTTTGTCTTGGAGAATAGCAAAGTGTCATACAAAGGCAGGTGAGAAATGAGACTAGAGTTGAAACTTTAGTGTGCCTTCTTTGAAAAGTTCACAACGACAGGATTAGATCCTGTCTTAGTCCCCCGTTTATCACCACTGCAGAGAAATGATAAACTGAAGGTCCGACCTTTTTTTGGTAGTTTTTCATGCGCTGAATAAAATGAATGGCCTTTGGCCTTATGAAATGTATTTAAAACTTAATGCTAAACATTTGTGAGGTACAAGGCTGTCCATCTGCCGTCCATCTGCTGTACTAAACATGTTTAGACCCAATTGCAGAATGTAGAGTATTGTTGAGTAAGAAAAAAGAGTTTGAAAAATTAAAGAAAGACAGTATAAACAAACTATTTCATTAGCAAAAAAACTTTCTATAGTTACTGACTAGTCTTGGTTCTGCTCAGACCTTCACATACCTGCCCCTTGCAAAGCCTGCCAGCTTCACACAAACTTTTCATACAAACAAACATACTCTCTCTTCCACACGCACATCACTGTAGACCTCCCAAATGCTGTTGTCTGGACATGATGTCATGGGACTGTATGTTGTCTGAAATATGTTTTTTGAATCTCTAGAATGTATTCTTTTCCTAAATAAGCTAGAGGCATATGGTACACTTCAATCGTCCATCTTGGTTAAGTACTTTAAGTATTTAGACATTTAGTTTATACAGAGGTTTAAGCATGTTTGCATGACATGCCATGACATGGATAGCTTTTTGGAATTAACAACGTTTTACAGTCATTTTATTTTGCTGCTACAAACACTAATGTACTCGCTAATGTTGATAATACTGGGCAATGTTGAAATCTCTGGCCTAATCAGCAACATATAAACTGCAACATTCAGAATATACTTGTTTACCATTACACTTTTTCACTAACTTTAATTTGGCAAACTTGTGTTTCATAAAAAAATCCATTTTACAGGTTTGAAATTTACGAGTCTTCTAATAAATGTCTGAACCCGTCATGTTGTGCAGACGGTATGCAAATGAATTAAACAGTAACTGTCTGCAGAAGCACTGCAGCACATGCAAAAGAGCATTTGGCTTAGTATGTTGATAGGACTATATGGCCAAGACAGTTGCTGTGTTCTATCTTTTCTCACCGCCACAATGTAATGTGTGTGTGTGGCATGTGTGTGTGTGACTATATGCATGTGTGGCTGTGAATCGCTCTACCACATGTGAGCATGTTTTATTGGTCTGGAGGGAGTTAAGGTTAATGCAATAAAACAACCTTCCCCGTGCCCAACGTCTGCCTTAAGAGAGGATTTAAGACCAGGGTGTAGTTAGAAAAAGTATGAGAGAAAGGCCAGAGTGAGGAGTAAAGTGCAAACGGTGCAATGAAGATTAAAAATGTTCAGGTGGTTAGTGAGGCTAGAAAGCATCTCTTGGGTTCCTGAGCCATTCACATCCCCACTGCCCAGGAATAGCTAGCTGCTATGTGAAAACTTCCATTTAAACTCCATTTATAAGGCACATGAGATGAGTGACTTGACTCACCCTAGAGGGAAAGTGTATTTTTAGCAGCACACATTTTGTGACTGTTAACACATATTTCAGCTGCTTCCTGACTTACTCATCCAAACTCTTCGCAGCATGTGGACAGACACAACTTCAAACAGCCATTTAAACACAGATGGTTGCCAGTTCCTTCCGACTGACCAATTTCTGATCTGTTGTGTATTGTAACTCATTGTACTCTATTATGTGTACATACAACGCACTTGAATATTGCACTCTTTTAAACTGTGATTGCTGAATAAAAATGACTCAGCGCTAATTTAAAACAGTAAAGGTATACTTAGTCAAGGTAGCAATACGGCTATCAATCTGTTCTGGGAAAAGTCTTAGTGCACTTTGCTGTAAATATGAAAACATGAGGAGGCAACCTTCAATTAAGTCAATCTTTATAATTATTGCTGCCTATTACTCTAATGCTTGCTTTTATTCATCAGTGGTGAATAAGTAGTGCTGCTAAATATTACTTATTCCTGTTGGACGCCCTTACATGGCAGAATGACTCATCCCTGTAGAGAAAGCAGCCTACGGCATATACACTGGTCACTCAGTTCAATGTGCAAGAGCCATTACAGTCTGTCTCTCTGGCTAATTGAGGATCACCTAATAACAATGGCCAGAGGCTTTTAAGCCAATGAAATGTCATTGATTTTACCTCTTGGTTTGAAGCACACACGCCTTCATTCTCATGACCCTGCTGTCTCTGCTGCTGGCTTTAATAGCCCACTGGAGATACTCGCCATCGCTGCCAACTGTGCGCATGTGCATTCACCTCCATGAGGTAGTGGAATGTTTTACATTTACTGTCAGCCTCGTGGCAGTAACTCACTCATCGCACCATTTTCTTTCATCACGTCCCTCAATTCACTCCCACCGTTTTCCCATGTTGTCCGTTACCCTGAAGTTCTCTGCTCCATAATTCTTTTCACCTCTCTTCACCCTGCAATCATTCAACTGAAATGTAGCCATTCCTCATTTCAAATGGATGCCATCACCCTGAAAAAAAGTGTTCACTTTGAATAACTTATTTTATTTTATATATGCTTTCAACTGTGCAGGTGTCATTTGGCAGTTTATTGAAGTCATCCTGCAGCCCCACCCATGCAGTTATATGTTTTCCTAGCTTAACAGGTGTGTGTCTGTTTGCTCTATCCTCACCACAGGTGGACAAGGTGTGTGGCCTGTCTACTGGGGAACCTCCAAGCATGCAGCCTACTGGGCCAGAGGTCATAACCTCTACCGTGACCTCATCTTCTCTTCCTCCATCTGCCGCCCCCTCCCAACCTCTACCAGAGCAGTGGCTGGGGCAGTTAGCCCACTTGAGGAGGTAAGACAAAGCAATGAAGTGAACTGTGATTAAGTCAGTAAGTTAAACAAGTTTAATACTGCCTTTTGTGAATCAAAATGCCTTTTTTTCTGGCAAACATTCAGCTTTTGGCTTGTTAATTAGTTATACTACTAGATTGTCAGCTAAATGCAAAGTAAATTGAAATTAAATTGTCAGGTCTGTATGACATTCTCTCTTTCTTCATATGGTTAGTTGGACACAACATAAACACACATAGTATGTAAATGTAGAGCCTGGCACTAAAGTCCATGTCCTCCACCTGGCCTCTGAGGCAGCCGTTCCATGCCCACAGCAGCTGGTAGTGATGTGCCAGCAGAGGGGGAATGTGGGTAAGATTAATCTTAATGGACCAACAGTTTCCTGTTTACCCAGACGGCCATACCACCAACTCTGCACACCAGCCGGCCTCAGCTTAAATAGCACCACACACGGAAACACACAGACTTGCAGCGTTGTCTGCCTGACCTTGTCCCAAACCATGAATCACTGCACTGATGCCAGCCTCGCTGACAGGTCTGGCCTGGCACTGCCACCGCCATTCATGGCAACACAATCCAGCTCCCTGCCTGCTGCCAACCCTGACCAAAGCACATGTGAGAGCTGACCACTTCAGAGACATGGCAGCACCCACTGCAGAAAAGGGAGAATAGTCTGCTGCTGAAAAATATGAAACGTGATACAGTAAAGCAACATTTATGTTTCGTTTTAATGGGAAGAAATATGAATGTAGAGCTCAGCAGAACTTTCTTTTGGCTTTCCTGTGAATATTTAACTATCTGCACATGTGCAGATGTTTGCTTGTGTGTTTGTTTACTGACTTAACATATACATTGCAATGCATACCAGTATCTGTTTTAATTGGTGGTGTGGTGTGGGCTGAAATGGGTATTGATTTATGTGTGGTGTGGCTAGTCTCCGCATGTGCATGATTAATCACTCTCTTCCAGGGTCAACTGACTATCTTTTCTCCCTCCTCCCTGTGTGTCTTGTTTTGTCATCCTTTTGTTTCTTTTTTCTTTCTCTCACGCCCCACCTTTCACATCCCTGCATCATCCTTGCTTGCAACAATCTCCCCTGGACTCCAACTCCCATCATTCCCAGCTCGTTCCCTCTGAAACCCTCCAAGAACAATAAACATAATCTGAGAACACTCTCTAGGTAAGCATGAACCCAAGGGACTTATTTCTCTTACTCTTACTCTCACACACTTTATATAGCAATGACAGCTCATATTATGACTGTGATATTTCTTTGTATGTACTTTATTCTTTTTTACAGTTGATTGTTTTTGGGTGATTTATGCGACAACATTTTTTTTTATGTGTTATAAAACCATCATTATTCATGTCGTCTGTGGTTCTTGAACAGCGATTCCCGACACTGACTCAACACATAACCTCTCATGACCCCCCTGCTGTTGTTGCTCTGCCTCATGGGTGGCAAAAATGTCGATCAAAATATTATGGTATTGTTTTGCTCGAGATGACAGTGCCTATATCGATAACATGTGTTAGCAGATCTGATGAAGCAAGCACTTTACCGCACAGCATAATTAAGGAAAATGTGCTGAGTTAGGGAAGTGGTCACATTCAAAGTCACTCATTTTCTACCACCATCAATATAGTCATGTGTATTTATCACATGCATGTATTGTTGAATGGAATGCAAACACTGTTTTTTGATGGTGTAATACCAAAACTATTGCCACAATTCCTCAATTGTGTTTTCCTGACCCTGCTTGTGATGTAGAAAGATATGTGGTATGTATTAAAATCGCTCTATGTCCTTTCCCCATGTGTTTGTTTTTCCTCAGGGAGTTCTTGATGTACCTGCAGCGCTACAAGTCTTTCTTTGCAGCATTGCCAGAGATGCTGTGCGAAGGGGAGAATGTAGTGGACGACTCCACGTGCTGGAGCGGAGATGACGTGGTGGAGAGGTAAGAGAAACGTGTTCAGTCCCTCACCCCCTCCATTCACTATAAACTTGAGTTTGTGAAAAGGAAAGACTTGACAAAGAGACATGAGACATTCATTCACTTTTGGACAATCGCATTACTTTTCAAGATTTTCAAAATCATCCCATTCAGTTGACCTCGGATTGATTTATACCGTACGTTGAAAAGCCATTGTCCTTTTTAGTAGATTACATTTGTAGTTTAGAGTTGTGCTGCTGTGAGAGCAGAACTGTGATTAGACAATGCTTTGTATCTTGTTGCATTACTTTGCCACTGCCAGTTGTTGCATAAACACATTTATTTGGCAGAACTTAGAGATGACAACCTTTATTTTCTACATGACACTACCTTAGGTGCTGGGTTGTATGCATCCGTTCAAACTTATTAAGATTTATTCATTCTAAAACCTTACCTTGTAAAAGTAAGAGTTTTGAATACATAGAGATTTCAGAAAGAGTAACAAACTCTGTGTATTGTATTGTGTGCTTGTGTAAGATACGGTCTGTGAGTCTGTGTGCTTGGCTGTTGTTAATCAATGTGGGGAATAAGGAAGTCATTAAATCCATCTCCACATTGAGTGAATGCAGGCAGAACAAATAGTTGGTACGCTCTCCTCTCCTTTGTATTAGAGTCAGTTAAGTAGTTGTTATCTGTGCCTTTCTCTCTTTTTCCACTCCATTGTGTTTCTTTATTTTCTTTATGAGGTTTTTATTTTGTGCAGATTTATAGGTGTGGCCCTGGAACCCTTTTCCTGCTTGTGGTTTTGGGTGCATCTCTCAGAGACTGAAGTACTTACTCTCTGTCTGCCTGTCATTGTGTGCGTGTCTCTCTCTCTCCGTGTGTGTGTGTGTGTGTGTGTGGTTATGTGCTTTTTCAGTCAGCATGAGAAGAACAGAGAATTGATGCAGATTACTGAGCCAATGCGAGTCTGTAACTGATTACCTATGCTGGATCTGTTTCTTAAACGCTCTAGAGACTTGGGCCACAATTATGACAAGGTTATGCTCTCCTTCTTCTGCGGTGGCCCTAAAGTGGCTCCCATTACCATGGCAACCTCAGCTCTCGGCACTGCCAGTGTTGGCCCTGATAGAGGCAAACGGAGGTCTGGGGATGCTTTTCCCCATGATCCACCCTGAGTGATTGTCAGATCCTTTGGCCCGAGTCCGTTTTGCTTGATTAAGCCATACATTATGCTTTACATGAGTACATGGGAAAACATTAGGCACATGAACAGATGTCTCTGATTCCAAAAAGCCCCTTTTATTATGCTCAGTGGTTGGCAAAAGCATTTTGTCAGAGAATTTCATGAATAAGTTGGGTTTTAATTAGCTCAGAAATAGTTAGCTTTCAAAATGTAAATCTCTTCTCTTCTCTTCTCCTCTTCTCTTGTCTTCTCTTCTCTTGTATTGTCTTCTCTTGTCTTCTCTTCTCTCCTCTTCTCTTGTCTTGTCTTGTCTTCTCTCCTCTTCGCTTCTTTCATCTTCTCTTCATGGCCTGGCCCAGTACTGTCCTACAATTCCACACTGGAGAGGATCTGCCAGTGTTGAGCAGACCACCCATTCATCAGGGCCTGTCACAGAGTGTCAGCAGACAAAGTACAGTAGACAGCCAATGTGTGTGTGCTAGGTCCATGACCAGGGCCATATTAGCAAGTAAACACAGGGTGAGGCAACCATTCAGCTGCAAAACACAAGAAATCTGCAATCTTGTCAAGATACGGCTTCTTTGTCTGTATTCATGGCCAGTTCTTTTCTTTATTCTGTATTTGTGTGTGTGTAAGTGACTGTGTGTCACTTTTACTACCAAGGGCATTGGTTTTTCAAGAACAGTGCTAATGGGTTGTAACGGTGTGTTATCACACACTCCCTGGTGAGAGCCAGGCCTTTTCTTGCGGTGTCAAGTGTTCTTGGGTTGAATAAGAAAACAGTACCCTACTGAGACATTTGGCACCACTCATAAACTGCTCAGATTGGCCTGTGGCTATTCAGTGGCCCTCTTCCACTGTATCTGACTCTGTTGGCATGTATTAGAGAGAGGGACAGGAGGGGGCATGAAAATGGTTGGCGTTTTGGTGCCATGGTGCCCCCTGTGCCTCCCTGTGCCCCTGATGAGGGAAGCATGATGGAGTGATGTGGGGGAAGAGGGCCTTGGCAGCATAAAGACCCATTGTGGAGTCAGTGGAGTGGGGCACAGCCCTGCCGTGGGGACCCCCGAAGCCTGGAGGGGGAACAAAGACCCTCCTATGAGGCTGCATGGGAAATACTTGGACATCGCTGCCATTACTACTGCCACTGGCTGCACGGAGCCTGGGAAAGTTGCATGAGAACAGCAAAGGCGATAAGAGAAGAAGGGTAGATATAAAATATGAGAAGAGATGAGAAAAAGCGTGTGAAGAAGACACCAACAGCATTGTCGAAAATGGATGTGCTAAGCTGCTAGTGTGTTAGTCCATGTCGTAGTCTGACTGGCTCTGTGGTGGGCACATCCACACAAAGCCTCTGAGGGCTTGGTGGGTTTTCCCCACACACAGGAGGACATAGACACACAAAGGCACGTACACTCACACACACACTGTCAATCCACACAGGATCCATATGCTAGTCAACAGCTGGAGGGGTTATTCATTTAGACACAATCATACTGTGCTCAGGCAAGGAGACACACATCCACATGTGAGAATACACACACACGCACACACACACACACACACACACGCACACACACACACACACACACACGCACACGTTTATGTTGTAATACTTCAAAGCACATCAAAGGCATTGGGGATTGAAATTCCCTTCCTCTCTTTATTCAGCATCTGATGACAGAGGGGCGAGCGGTTGTATTTACAACTAAAAATGCGTGTTGGCATGTGTTCAAACATTTCTGAACATTTACAGCATCACATGTGCGAATACTTTACACCATCTTTTCCGGAAAGATAAGATCAACCAAAATTACCACGTTCTTTATTTAGATTAGCCAGTTACTGTATAGCTATTATATAGTTCATTGCCATCTTTCTTCTCTATAATTATGCTAATTACATCCGTGTTTTGTTTTTTTGACACATAGAGATAGGGTGCAGGTTATGAAACAATGCTGCAGGCTACAGACACTGTTATGGCATAATTAGGACCTTTGTTAGTCCCTTGACTGAAAACACATGAGGAGGTAACCTCATATAGGGTTTTATTAGACAACAACTTAATGTTACATTTCTCCCAGACATATCCTGACCAAAAATAATTGGGTATGGAAGGCCAATCAAGGGGAAATAATATTGCAACTCAGCACAAATATAACAAATTCAAACCTGCTGTAAGTGCTTAATTTTGGGCATAAGCTCCATAATCAGTCAGTAACAAAATCCCTCTGACCATCACCAATTTGATTTTAGAGATTCTTGATGCAGCTGGTGGGGAACACGGTAGATAGAGGTTGGCAAAATTGCCAGAAAGTGGAGATCTGTAGGTGAAACTAACTGAATTGCAAAGAGTGATCAGTGGTTAGCAGTGGTGGAATGTAACTAACTGTATTTACTCAAGTACCACAATGCAAATGTGACGTACTTTACTTTACTTGAGTCTTTTCATGCCTATTTATACTTTTACTCCACTACATTTCAGTACATGTATATATATGTATATATATACTACTAATTTAAAATACAAATTAAGATATTTGCTCACAAAATGTATGAAGAGATTATTAAATATGATTGTTTGCTATAAACTAAACCACCCACCAATACATACCATGCGGCTCTTTGCCCAGTTTCATGCGGCTCTTCAGTTCATATCGAATTTTATTTGTGTGTGTGTGTATGTGTGCTGTCAGTATGAGAGCATGACAGTGCGTCAAATTTTGATGTGGCCCAAGAGTCAATCACAAAAATGTCTGCGATGCAGTGAACCAATCACCTTCGATGGGGGAAAAACCTATCGTAGAGTAAACACTATCTGACCATCTGAGTTCGATCCTAAAATTGCAGGGAAAAAATGCACAGCTAAGCGAAAATATGAAGACCAACATAGGATGTTTTTAGTAGAGTGGGAGAGTTCATATTCATATAAAAATGCTGCCTGACCTAGTGCAAAGTGTATTTGTGTTTGTTAACAAACTGAAACATGTTTAAGACACTTCTTCAAAAGGGAGAATTAGCGCATTTTCCCTCTCTGCTAAAAGCAAGTGGACAAGCCGCTTTTGTTTTCCCCGATGAGGACTTCCATGTCCGCTACACTGCGACTGAAATCAACGCAGAAGCTGAAGGCTACATTATTTTTAGCGCAAAACATTGACATCTTTACCTCAGCTTTGATCACTTGGTCTGCCTCCGACACAGTTCTTGTCACACATGAAATCATTGACAGTGTATGTTTTGTGCCTCGTGCTTGTGCTTGGACGATTTTTCTTGCTGGAGAACATCGCTTATTCTGCCGTGTGCAATGCTAACATCTGAATGGCACACTTTACAAAAAGCACGAGTTTGCCCGACTCTGCTTTTATTAAATAAGGGAAGATCTTCTCTCATTTGTCTAGTTACTTACATACAGTTTTAACTTGTTTGGCAGGTACAACTGCGTCTCCATCTATCTCCCGTTCACTGTGACTCTCATCCATATGTTCTCGTCTCCTTCTGTGTTATTGTTCCTGTTTTCTTCTTCTGTGTGTGTTTACTCGCGGATAACGTTGTTCAGCTAAAGGTAAACATACCACTGTCACCTGCTCTACCGGAGGCCACTTTACACTTTTTTTAATTAGGCCTTTTTTCCTTTTTTTTTTAAGGTTAAAAATACGGTATAATTACGGGAAAATATTTAAACGAGAAATCGGGATAGAAGTAAAAATACGGGATGATCCCGGGAAAAACGGGAGGGTTGACAGGTATGCTGCTAGACGAGGCTGGTGGCCCAGTTGGAGATGATTGAACTTTCTGAGGAAGACCGACTGAAACCTGTTCTGAGGGAAGGACCCTTGAGTTCTGAAAAACTGCCAGTGGAAAAAATATCCCAATGTCAAACGGGCTGCGCTCAAGCTACTATCAATGTTTGGGTCAACATACGTCTGTGAGTCGGTGTTTTCTACCCTGAAACACGTGAAATCAAAGTATCGATCTGTTCTGACTGACACACATGTGAAAGAATTGCTTCGAGTGACCACAACGGAATACAAGCCAGATTTGAGGAGGATTGTTCAAGGCAAGGAATGTCAGAAGTCCCACTAATTTAAAGAAGCAACATGCATAGGAAGATAAAAAAACGTTTTCACATTTATTTACTGAGAGTTTGTGTGAGAGAGTGCACACAATGTTCATTGTTGATAATAACTGGCCTCTGAATACTGGTAGGAGAGGTTTAATTCAATTTCTCTCAATATTATGGTGTGTGTGACATTTACAATAAATCTGTCTGAGCAGAGCTATGCATGTCTGTCTTTGTGAGGGTGTGTGTGTGTGTGTGTGTGTAAAGTTTTAGATTTTAATTTTGTCTGTGTGAAAGAGAGAGGGGAGGAAGAGAGTGAGGGAGCACAGAGAAAGGCTGAGAACAAAAGAGAGAAGTGGTGGGGGGGGGGGGGGTGCGCATTTGTGACTGTGTGTATGATGTGGCTCTTTGCAGTAATATAGTACATTTTTTGGCTCTTAACCTCTGACTGGTTGGCCACCCCTGACATAGGCCAACAAGTACAGCTGAAATGATTTGCCTATGAATTAATGACAGAAGTATTTTTGATCCTTTCAGTCATATTTCATGCAAAGAAATGTCACGTTTCTGTATCGAGTACTTTTACTTTGAATACTTTATGTACATTTTCTTGATTATACTTAATGCAGGACTTTTACTTGTAACAGAGTATTTTTACAGTGTTGTATAAGTACTTTTATACTGAAGTAAGGAACTTAGAATACTTCTTCCACCACTTGGTTAGTAAGAGGAGGGATAACTCTTAGGTAAAGCCACTGAACACATGGTAGCCACCTCTGTGTATATATATTATTATTATTTTTTTTATTATTTTTTTTTTTATGTCAAGCAGCAAATAAAGTGCAGAACTCGGGTCACATGTGGCAAAAGAAAGCCAGGTGGAGCAGGGGCTTCTTTCAGACGCAGCGATCTGTTTCCCCATTGAAAGTTAACTGCAACAATCATGGAAGCAAACAATAAACATCATGTTGGGTTGTGTGTGGGGGGACTCAATGCTTATGATCTCGCTGTAGCTTTAGACTTACTTGATTCAATGATGTTAACCAGGAGGGAGTTACCTCTTACATTCTAGGCTGATGGTACAACAGAAAAAAGTAAAAGACATAGGGGAGAGCGAATGTGGAAGTATGTGTTAAGAGATGATTTTGATGGACTTTGGCACTTTGTCAGCATTTCCTGACCTACACACTCTTCTGGGATTCACTTTTATTGAGCTGAATTACTGTATACAGGCATGAGTTCTGCAGGGAGGAAAAGAAGTGATCTTCTTCTAGCCAAGTAGCAGTCAGAGATCATAATGCTTACTGGACAGCTCACTACCACCTCTCTCTGTATTGACCTGTATGAGGAGAAAAATGTATTTCAACCCCAGGGTAAAAACCCTTAATAACACAGAGGCCTGAAAAATAAATGATTTAATACATCATTTTAGTTTTTTTTAATTTACTACACCATATTTATAAAGCTTATTCATTCAATGTAATTCAACACTGAAGCCCCATGGCGCAATAGTGTGTCAAATTGCGGTCAGATTGATATAGGGATGAAATCTTATTATGAGTGGGTGTATGCACATGTGGGTGTGTAGGGCATGTGCATACAGTATGTGTGTATGTTCTTCCATAATAATGGAGAACTAATAACTCGCTGTACTTTGGGGATGCGTGTTTTGGATTTGCTCAAGGGGACGGCCCACAGACAATACAGTGTGAGTGCATCTGAATGCCTTGCATTTTTAAAAGGTTATGACAATCCATTTGTTTATCATTTTGACATCTGGAATCCATTCTGTTATTGCAGGGAGAAGCGAGGAGAGTGCTGCACCAGGCAAAGCCCTCACCTCTGTCACTCATTCACTTTCTCTCTTTCTTCCAGTCCCATCAAGCCATAGTTTTTTCTTCTTCTTCCCCGCTGTCTCTGTGTCGGTCTCTTGGGTCAGAGGAGCTCAGTTCGAAAATGCAATGGAATTGGATAATGTAACTCTAGCAGAGGGGGCAATAAATTAATTACTATTTGCAGAGGAAGGACATTCCCTGATCTGAGCTTGTGTGTGCTGTGTATATGTGGCTATGGGCAGAAGTCAGTTCATTCTGTTTGCTATGTGTATTCTTATGTAGCCACGAAGACAGACATGATGGAGTAGTGCAGGGGTCGGGAACCTATGGCTCTTTCGATAACGCGATATGGCTCGGAGACAATTTTGAGCTGACATTTTTTAACTTAACAAGTAATAAACAATTATACTGTGTCATTTTAAAGTAAAACATTTAGCAGCAGATTTGTTTTTAGTTCTCCCCTCTCCTTTCCTCCGCTGTGTGTGTGTGTGTGTGTGTGTGTACATGTGTGTGTGTGTAGGGGGCGGAGCCCCGCCCGTCGCGAGACTGCGCAAAACAAGCAGTAGACCGGGGGGGTTCAAACTCATTCACAGAGGGCCAACATTAAAAACTGGGACTACGTCGAGGGCCAAACACGGTCCACATTTATTGAACAGGGTACACATAAAGTGCAAAAAGATATGGAACATATTTAACTCAACTGCAGACGGATTGCTGAGCAGTTAAATTAAAATTTCTGAGCTGCAAAGTCGGCAAATGCGCTCAGTTGATCAGCAGAATGCTGTCGGGAACACAGCGGTGCAGATGTTTGTCAGTGTTTGGAAACACGTAGTGACCAAAGTTTCCTTCTGCATCAGAGTCTCCCACAGGCAGCTCAGCATCATACATGTCCGTGATCACACGGCCCTGAAGCTGCAGGTTTAACAGTGAGATGCTTCGTTATGTCGCACAAACAGGCCAGCTCACATCGCCCCAGAGATCTGTGGTGTCTTTCCCTTTGCTTTCCAAAAACTTTCATTTCATTCACATATTTAGATTATTCCTCAAATGTATTTTCCCGTGGTTGTGCCATGCATTGATTTAATTACCAAAACCGGCGGGCCAGTTATGACGGACATATGACATTTTCTCGCTGGTCGGATATAATTGCCTTGAGTTTGACCCCCGTGCAGTAAACACTGAAACGTGCACATAAATGAGATAAATAACGTAAGCGTTTAGTTTATTTAATAAAAGAGCTCCTGTTCAATGCAACATTGATACCGCTATTAGTACTCGGAGACGTGTTATTCTTAAAAAATGCACACGTAAAGTTGCATTCAAATTTATATGGCTCTCAAGGAAATACATAAAAAAAATATTTGGCTTTTATGGCTCTCCCAGCCAAAAAGGTTCCCGACCCCTGGAGTAGTGGGACAGCAGAGTCATGAGAAATTGACATCAGAGAAAAGTTATGGAAATATAGACTTCATATCCTTTCTTTCCCCTCTTGCACTTACCCTTTCACCTCTGCCATTTGTGTTTGGCATCTGTGGCAAACCTCTCAGTCCTTCCTCTGTCCCTCCCACAACCCCTTTTTTCTTTTTCTCCTTAACTCTGATTCAGTGGCCCATCCCTTTCCCATAACCCTGTGCTGCTGCCTGGGACCTCAGCATGACCCACTCTACATTACTAAATTGCAAAGACTTTTCTGTATTTAGGCCTACATCCTTGTGTTGTTTGTTTGTGTTTGTGTGTGTGTGTGTGTGTGTGTGTGTGTGTGTGTGTGTCTGTGTCTGTGTCTGTGTCTGTGTCTGTGTGTAAGAAAGAGAAAACAACAGTGATCATATCGCAGTAAATGTCAGTTATTTATTCTCTCTGCTGAAATGCTTGGAGTGCGGGAGTTATGGTATTTCTAAATCTGTAGCTGTGCAAAATAAAAAAGTGTTAGAGGATAGTTTGTGTGGAAGTTGTGGAAACAAATGTGATTTTCTTGGCCTCTCTGTACAATTATTTGCCAATTTGGGACTTAGCATGCCTCTTAGTGAAGAGTGTTTATGTGTTTCGGGCCTCCTCAAGTTTAGGTTTTATGGTGTGCCTTGGGGACATTGTACTTTATATTTGTGAAATTTCCTTCCAACTCCTTTCTGTCTCCTCTTCATAACGTTTATAGAAGGGACACAGTTTTACGGCTTCTCCTCTTCTGTTGTGTGTCCAGCCGGTGGAGTGGGTTGAGCTAATATAATTAAAATGCCACAATAGACTGGCATGTTTTACTGGAGCAGTTCCTACTGGGCGAGGTAGACATAGTGTACTCACTAACCTCTGTGCTTGCCCATTGGCAAGGCATCAAACTCATAGCAGGAGAGGAGGATGAGAAATAGAAGGAGAGGCATGCTGGGGAGGGGGAGAGGAAGTGTGGACGTGAAAACAATAAGTAGAATGAGAGAAAAACTGATGGTTGGATGGAGGAAAAGAAACGATACATGTAGGTCAGTGGCAGCAGGAAGCAGTGGCTTTAGGAGAGCTCTCTGCCTTTGTGGCTTAATTGCCTCTATGAGCCTGTTTGAAGTCCTCACTGTTGCGTGTCTGGGTGCCAGCCAATAGTGGTCTGTGTGATCTGCGTGTGTTCGAGAGGGTTGTGTTAGCCTCTCGTGCATTTCTTTATCTCAGTTTGACACGAATTTCTGACGCACTACGCCAGCAAACAAAGGACAAAACCCCAAATGATATGCAATTGCGCACATAAACACCACGCCGGCCAATGTATTACGTGTAAAACACAACGGTCAACGATGAGCCCTCCAGGAAGAACCCTTCACTTTAGAGACAATTTCATCTTGTGTCATAAAATTGCTCTTGGAAGACACCACAGCTATGCAATGAAGTGCTAGTTGTTTCTGGACACACACTCTGTGATGCTTATCGTGGTGTCGCAATGCTAGATCCGTATCTGCATGTTTCAGCAGACCGGTTCCTAACGGATTTTGTATAGGAATTTCAGCTTCATTTCTAAATGGTTGGAGTACACAACACATTTCTATACTGGCAAACTTTTTGAAGTGGTGGCACATAACCCAGACCTCAATGAGCCAACCAAAGAAAGCCACACAGTTGCCACTTGTTGAGGTGTTGAAGTGTGACTAGACTTAAAACAAAGAAATCATATCATATCAGCAACACACACACACACACACTGACTCATTCAGTTCGGTGTTCATTTTAACACTCTTCAAAGGAAGAGAAAATCCTACTGGCAAACCTCTGCTTTGATCCAAACATGCAGCTCGTACTGTAGCCGTGGTGACACAGGATTATGGCCTTATAGACCATCACACTATTTCTGTGTGCCACAGACAGATCACACTCTATACACAACACATTCACACACCCAACACGCATCAACACTCACACATCATGATCACATCTGACTTACAGAGCTGGACCTCTCTCTCTGTCGTGACTATTTTTAGGGACACTGTTATCCTTTTTCCTGGGGGATACAGCAGACTTTACAAACGTCAGTTAGACCTTGATTGTGTGCATGTTTTTGTCTGAATTTCAGCTGAATTTTGTGTGATGCAATGTATATACCTGTACGTCTGAATGTGGGGCCCGTGGCGAGCATTGGCACGATTCCCTGTAGAGTTTTAGTGTGAATGTGTGTACCAGTTTAAGTTTTCAGTGTGTGGTATTTACCATCGGAGTGAGATTCTCAACAAGACGTCTGGTTTGAATCCAAATGAGAGTTTAAGCAAGAGTCCGAGTTTGTTGTCCGACCCAGCGGATAAGTATGTGAGTTTAAAATGAAAGTGAATGACAGGCACGGGAGGAGAGAGGGAAAGCTAACAAAACCAACTCTGTACAAACAACAAAAGTACAGTACACTACTGTGGAGGGTGTTGTGTGTGTGTGTGTGTGTGTGTGCCTGTGATCTGTGCTCAGTGTGTATGTGGTAACCTGAAACCACAGGGAAAACGTTCCTAGAATTCCGGGTGGGTTTGGTGTCGTGGCCCGCTCACTGGAGCCCCCCGAGTGGTGCCGGGAATGCGGCCTCCGCACGGAAGAGCTTGAGAATGAAGGGAAAGTACCCCTGTGTGTTTTGAGCCAGAGCAGCTAAGCATCTCAACACAAACAAGTAATCGAATACCGGTAGTTTGTTTCTTGAAGTGTAGGTGCACTGACAGAGCATGAATGTACATTACAAAACACTGTTGACTGATACAAGACAAGAATCCATGCATTTTGTATATTATATGAGTGTATATTTGACAGAGAGAGAGACACACTAACATTATTTTGACAATGTATTGATGGCAATAACCTGTTTAACATAACACATCAACTCAAGGCTTTAGCAATAACAGTACAAAGTGTGAAGTTGTTAAGTTGTAATTTAACAGTAAAAAATATATATATATATATGGTACCATTGCCCGTTTACAATTCATTTGGAAACATGATGAGCACGACAGAATGTGGACACTCAAATTAAATGTTTTCCAATCCAATTTATTGCCGTGGCTTTGTACATGAAAGGCAACAGCAGATGGAGAGCAGTAGTCTATATTTGCAAAGTATTTGCGACTTAAACAAATGTAATTTAAGAAATAGAACCAGAAAGTAAAGATTGAAAAAATAAGGCAAAGGACAGCAGTGACAGGAAGTGCTAAAAATGGTTTATAAACATTCAAGAATGTGACTTTCCTATTGCTTCAAACTATCACCAACTCCATATATAATCCCTTCAGATGAGAAGCCTGTCAAAATGACAAATGCTTTGTAATTTATTGGATCAGTATTGGACTTAAAATATAAAATGCCAGGAAGGGACTATAAAAAGTCCTACTATCAATGACTCTGCACTCTAGGGACATTTGCTCAGCTACGGCCCAAGCCTCTTAACCCAAATCCAGACTTCTCAGATTCAGTTTACTGACTGATTTATGATGATTTGTCCAATTTCCGATCTGTGGCTGATTGACAGATAAGCCTGATCATGACACACATGATAGTAATGACTAGGACTTCTGCCAAGAAAGCCATTTTGGCCATGTGTTTGTCAATGCCACCATCTGCCTGACTTCATTTGGATAATAGCTCCCCAACCTTTGCCCTTCTTCTCTCTGCCTGCAGTACTGTCTCTCTCTCACTCCTTGACCTTAACAGAAGTTTGCACAACATTGCAATATATAATCCTATATATGTTATTCTGGTGTCAAGTGGCTGGAGAGCTGCCTCCATATCTCTCCATCTACAATATGCTCTCAAATGTCAATCTTACTGAGTGCCTGGGGACCGTTTCGGCTTGTGTGTGGGGGGGTATGCCGATATTCTGATTGCTTATAAGCTTAATAAACGTACTGTGTGGTGGTCTGAGTGTGCTCTGTGTGTGTGTACGCATGTGTTCATGGATGGGTGTGAGTTGTGCTCCCACATGCCCTTTGCAGCAGCCGAGAGTGTGATCCCTGACCCCCTCACTCAACACCCTCGCAGGCCCTCTCCGCTCTATGCGGGTATGTCTGAGTATGTGGATGCCTATGTAAGTTTGTTACCCTGAGTCAAATGTGCTGTATGTTTGAGTTGAAACTGGACTGTTTGCACTGAGTGCTTTTTGCTTACACAGGCAGCATATACAGTACAGTACAGTCCAGATGTGACATTGTACCTCCTTCTTTCTGCGTTTGTCCATGTTTATGATACACTTCGTACTCTACGAGCCCTTCTGTGATTGCAAAATCAGCCAGAACATAAAGATTTAATGTAAGTACATAACATTGTGACATATGGTATATTTAGCTTTATCCACGGTGAACCCCTTGACTGGTTTTTAGTTTACACTGGAGCTGTCAACCTTAAGCACTAGATCACGCCATTCTGGCCCGGATCAGACAGACAGACAAACAGGTGGTCGTACCACACCAGAGGATCATGGTCCACTCCACTCGTCTGTGCTCTGGGGCATAGTTTACTCGCCTGGCTCTGCCCCTGCCTGCCCTTGTCTGCCTTCCACACACCAACTGCCCCTCCAGCTCCCCCTAGACCTCTAACCTCAGTTATCCATGCCCTCCTCGGCATGTGGGCATGTGGCTGGAAGCGGGAATATATATTCATAACTCTAGGTCTTGTAACTTATTTCTTTCTCTCTCTCTCTCTCCTTTTTTTTTTTTTTTATTTCCCTCCTCAGTTCACATTTTCCATCTAATGCTCTGACTTTGTTGGTCTCTGTAGTGTCAGTTCTCTCTGTTTGTAAGAAAATTTGAGTCGAGGTGCAGTCTTTATCTATCTTCCCTTCTTTGTCACTTTCTACAACGTCCTTTATCCCTTTGTTACTTATACATACTTACACTATCTTTGAAATCAGTAAGTTGTCCGGTGAAACTTTGTGGAATTTAAATTGGTTTATGCTGCCACCTAGTGGGAAATCAATGTAGTTGAAGTAGGTGTATGCTTAATCGATTTGCACAAGAAGTAATCCGGTTTCAAAATGTAGTCAGTGGTATGATGCTCTATGTATATACTGGTGTGGGATAGCAATGTGTGAATTTCTCTTGGCTTGTTTATACAATAGGTTGCTGTAGATATGTTAATTTTAAGACATTGAAATCTGAATTTCTGCTGAGAAATCACTTGGTGATAGCCCATCACTGTTTTACAGCAAGGCGGGCCCAGATGGCCTCTTCTTGGCTTGGATCTAAAAAGGTAACCATTACAAAAAAATAATAAATTCAGCTCTAGCAATAGATTCACTGACTGACACGATTATTAAAAGTTACAGATCCTCTTCTAACTTGTCACATTTTCTCATTTTTATTTTCACATTTTTTACATTTTAAAGATACGCCTGCGTAGTTAGACCCGTGAATATAAACACAGGGGAGCTTGTTTGTGCGTGTGTTTGTGAGGAATACATCGAGGAGAAGCTGCATGTGAGTGTGGGGGTTTATGTACAACAGATATATAGTTGTATTTGTCAGGAAATGATGCTTGTCTGCATGTGATTTGCGGGTGTGGGCAAGGCAGACATGACTTGTTCTTGTTCTTGTTCCGCCAATCTAATGGAGCTGCATTTTCCCAGAAGTCTGTGTGGTCTATTGAGTCAGCCTGCAGTACGTCTGCTGGTACTTCGGAGCAGGCAACACAGAGGTGGGGAACAGTTACACCCAGTGACAGACACAGTCGGGAAAGTCAGGCCTGGGAATGTCCTCAAAGCAAACCACTGGCCAATTACAGCTGTAATCTATGTAACTGCCACCTATTAAAGCTTACGTATGAACTTTTAAGCAGTATAGCCTTATTGTATGTCTCTTTGTCTGTCTCTAGCACTAGACACAGACAAATGGAAGCTCTTTATTCTGTAATTTGTTTAACTTTCATGTAACCAAGTAGTAACGTTGATTTGTAGTCTTGGAGGGGCAGCGTGGGTTGCGGCCTTCCCTCACTTCCTATGAGGAAAACGTATCTAATTATCTGAACATAAAAGTTGTAAATGACTATTTCAAAGGTTTAAAGTTCATGACTTGGTGTAACGTAGGCTCAACATACCTGCAAAGTCACAATACACTTCAGACAATGGACATTGCCATCTCTTGAACAAGGACACATACTATATATATATATATATATTTTTTTTTTGTGC
This sequence comes from Cottoperca gobio, assembly GCF_900634415.1. NCBI lineage: Eukaryota > Metazoa > Chordata > Actinopteri > Perciformes > Bovichtidae > Cottoperca > Cottoperca gobio. The sequence goes on from NC_041371.1 coordinate 12,490,808, forward strand.
AGCAGTTTTTTTTATTACCGGCTGACATTTGATCATCTCAGCAGAGCATTTGTCTTTACTCTATGATGTGAGTTAGACATTTTAGAATTGTATACTTTTTCTGAAAAATATTAGACCACTGTTCTATATATGTGCTTTAAGGGAACTCATTTGAGTTGAGGTGAAAGACATTTAGTTAAAATGTTAATTCTGCGCACCTTCAAGACAATTGTGCATAAAACTGCCAAAACCAAAGAATGAGATTAACATTGAGAGATTGAGATTATCTGAGAGTTTTAGTGATCTCATCTTTCTTACGTTGAAAAGTGTAAACTGATTGCTTGGGAACTAAAATCACAAACAACATCTAACACTTAAAATATTGCCTAAAGTTAAGTAATGCTGTTATAAACACATTAGCCTCGTGGCCGATGAGGCAGAATCTTTTCAGTACACAATATTGGCCACAGGGGCGCAGTGTGGAAGCATATTTTGCTCCCCTGTCAGACCAGTGACTAAATCTGAAGGTATTGTCCTTGTAGTACAGTAGTAGAAGTAGAAGTATCTCATCATTATGTCAGGGTCTGGAGGCAGAACTAAGTTCAGAGAGTACATGTTGGATATGGTGGCTTCGTCCAGAGAGTAGGAGAGTATATACATTACACGGTGCTGCAACCTTTGATTTGCTAATGTCAGGATTTGTTTACACTGCCACAGAGATGAGCGAAAGAGAGCTAGAGAGAGAGAGAGAGAGAGAGAGAGAGAGAGAGAGAGAGAGTGTGAGTGTGTGTGTGTGTGTGTGTGAGTGTGTGAGAGAGAGAGAGAATTTGAGTAAGAAAGCGGGTGTAAGAGCAGTTTGTTGGCAGGAGTGAGTCACTTACACCAAATTAATTCAGCTCTTTGCAGTTGCTGTGATTGTTAGATAAATCGATACTTGTTCATTAGCCTGGAGTAGCATTGAAATGAAACTTGCTTGGCTGTGTATAGGTCTGTAATGGGCTAATGATGAGCCAAACTGGATATTGTAGCCATCACCTAGCCTGCAGATGGCAATAGAAATGGATGGGTAGAATAGAGTATCAAACGCCTCCTGGGTACAAGGTAATCACAGTATCTCTCTGTGATTACCTGTAAGTGTATGCGCATGCTAAGTGAATCACTATGCCTAGTCATCATATTCTCATCCCTGTTTATCTCTCCTTAAACACCCTCCCTCTTGCTCAGTCTCTATTCCCACTCTCTGACTCTCCTCAGCATTGGCCCAGGTCACAGTGACCTAGAGACCATACCAAGCCAGGACCAGATTTGGGCTGAGCCCACAAGACTCAGTACTTGTTGACTTGTTGAGGTAGCCTACAGCTGGGCTTGTGAAACATCTAAATGTAAAATGATTAGGCTTGATGTATCCAGGAAGTGGAAGTGGAACCTTAGCCAGCAGTACATTCTCAAAACCAAATATGCTAAAACATGCTAAATGAGAACAATGTTTCCCTCTGGAAATTCAGCAGTACTTTAAAAAATATATATATTTGATATTGAGCATTTTGGAAATACCAATTCTAATGAAAGCTCCAGCTGACTGTTAGCAGTGGGCCATATCTCCACCAGACCATGGTCTACTGGCTCAGAGGGCACTGGGGTCTGCTTTCAACTCCAACCACCATCCGTTCAATCTGATAAGACAAATCCAGTCAACAGCTACCACGCTGATTACACAAACAAGCACAGAGACGAGCAAACATTCAGAAAGGCTGTTTTGCTCCACCACATGGATCTCTGGTCACTGTAAAAGAAGGGAAATGTGCGTGAAGATAATGCAAGGAAATTTGAATTTAATGATTGGTTATGAAATCGATATTTTTTATCTCAGGAGTACTCGGTGAAAGAGATATGTGTTGGCTGTGATGGCCAAATGGAAAACAGGATGGAGGAGAAATATTGATTGGATACTTAACCTGACCTAATAAAGGCCATGTAAGTGTATTTGATAGCATTAAAAAAGGATATAGAAAACAAACATGCAGCATGAAGGGAGCCATTCATAAGCGCAGTAACACATTTTATTGCACTGCAGAGGACAGGCTTTCAGTGTGTAATAGCCATGAGTAATTTGAGCCATTCTTCAACCATATAGCTGTTACTGTGCAACCACTCAATAAAGCAGCCTGCTCTTGGTAAAATCACCCTGGGACCTTTTAAGAAGTGGCAACGCAGTTGAGACCAACATAGTGGTGTGTAATTCCAGCCCAACCACACAGCCATAAACAGCCATATTTCACTGGTCCACAGCGCCACAAAGACAGATATACAGCCAGCTCAGCACAGGTGTCGTGCCTCAGGTGAAGTCCAAGACAAAAACTGTAAAGATTCATTAACGTAATAGCCCCTGACAAAAATGTTTCATCTTGACTGAAATGACATAACCCTGCAGTTTGTGTAACTGGAGTTAGAAACAGCCCCGTGGACTGTTTGTTTTTGATTGTAGAGCCCCATTATTAATAGTAAAAGAACATGTCTTCTGCTCTTATGGCAATTACTCTAGGTCAGCGGTTCCCAACCGAGGGGGCCAGGATCCTCAAGGAGGTCGCACATTGATTGAACAGGATATGAGAGTAGAAAAAAAAAATGCTAAACAAAATTAAGTTTCCTTTTTTCAGAATTAGTTTTGATCTATGCTTTTTCTTGTGAATTTCTTTAAAATAATCCCTGTTTGGGGTCACAGATGAAAAGGTTTTGGAACAGTTGACAGTTGCTCTAGTTGACACACTGCACTGTAAATTTGAGGCAATTTTTCATATCAACATTCCCATCTAGAGAAAGACACAGTTTGATGAAGTGAAGATGAATGATTATGTAGGCAAAACAAGTTTAAAGAGTTCCATCACCTCATGATTAGTCATGCATACACTTCCCAAACACAAGGAGCAGCTAGTACAAAATCATCAAAAGAGTTTCCAACAAACTTCAAAACAAGGGCGATGAGATTGCTGGGTTCAGCAGCTGACTGTGTTTTTGATCTTGTTTGGAGTTGCCAACATCACTGCTGTGCCTGTGCAGCTCTTTATATTTCTGACCCTCCCTAACTTTGCCTACATGTCTGACTCATAACCCAATACAGAAGCTTGCCAGGCTGCAAAGAAGCATGACAGAGGGCCCACTGGGCTACCGGCCAGGTCTACAAAATCACACAGCACCCTTGACTCAGCTCTCAAAGAGAGTAACTGGGAGCTTCACAAAGTTTTGACAAGTAATTTGAAGTCTGTACTGGAACTACAGTCAAAAGCTCTACGTTCAGCAGTGGAGGCCAGAAATCAACCAGAACAGTTACAGTATATTCAATGGGCCTTTTTTGAGATTCTCTAGTGGTTGAACATGGGATCACTTTTCTCAAAGTGGGCCTCGGTATCCACAGTGTCCTTGTGTTTCTCAACATCCATTTGGTTTGCTGTTTCACTGGGACAATACTGGCAATATAATTGTTTCTTTTACAAATCCTCAAGCTTCCAGCTGGAAGTAGGAAGAGGTGAGGTCAAAAGATAGGAGGGGACAGATAAAGAAAGGAACAGCACAGAGCTTTTGTGAATAGAGCGTGAGTAAACCTAAGCCAAGACGGCATGCCCCGGGTACTGCCGAAGCTTCCAAGTGACTGCAGCTACTGGTGGCATTCATCAGCATGTTCATGTGGTTACCAGCTGGGTTACAAAAGACAGCACTGAGAACAAAGAGAAAGAAAGCAGGGCTTAATGGAGTGTTTGGTAGTGGGCAGAGAAATCAAGTAGAAGAAGAACGATGACTTGAACCGAAGACGTGGCCTTTGAGAGATTGTTTAAGAACGCAAAATAATAGGTGGAGCGGAGGGTAGAGAGAGAATTCGAGCGTAGAAAGAAAAGCACACTGTTTGAGTTCGTCTGCCCTGCAGATGCCCTCCCCTGATTCGCTTGCTGTTTCTCCTTGCACATTTTATGATCTGAGTATTTCCTCTCCAATAAAGTTGTCTTTGAAGCACAGCAAGCTTCAGAACATACTGCAGTTTGGACATCTTCTATACGAACAGCCCAAAGTGCTTAATTTTGTCGTGTTTACAGTCGGGAACCTACGATAAAATCAGACCCATCGCAAGGGTTTGTGGTGTGTGCTGTGTGCTGTGTGCGTATGTTCTCATCGTCTAAGGGACAGCATGTGCACATATGTCATGTTGATTAAATGTTTGCGGAGTGGCTTTTGACCAGTTGCCTGTTCATGAGCTTAGTGTTAGTACAGTGAATGGCTTCTAATGGCACACAGTGTGTGAGAACAGTCTGGCCTTTCAGAACAAAACCTCCTGTTCAGAGTATTTCAACATGTCCAATCCCTGCTCGTAAAGTTAGCTGGCTACACACATCTACTCAACCCCTCCCTCGCGCTCACTACTGGTCTCACTCGTGACTCCAGGTCCCCCTGGAAGAGAGAGTTGTAATGCTACGTTTTACACTGTTATGGGTTTAATGATGTGGCCTAAAAAAATCTAATCAGCAACATGCAAGCCTTAAGAAAAGGCATGTCTGAAGAATACAGGAATCTACCTATGTGGTTAATAAAGTATATGATATTACCGTTGGCTTGAAGAAAGACATCAGTGTGTCTCCGCAGGTTAGACTCTATTGCTCCTCTGTTGGTGTGTGTGTGTAATGAAAGCGCTTCGGAGCAAGAATTTTAACTTCTTTGTATATGCATATAGCAATGATAATATTATGGTAACTGCCACATTGCTGGAACAGACATCAAAAGTGTAATTGTTGACACTACTTGAATGTTTCAAGTACAATATTTGTGAGAATCAGCAAAAAAAGAAAAACTGATGACACAAAGAAAACCAAACCTCAAAGATGGCATCTTTCAAATCTACAGCTGGTGTGACCCGATGTGTATTAATCACAGGAAACAAAACACATGTTCAATCTTGTATATCCACAACAGCCGGGAGGGTGGGGAGAGGACTTATTAATCATGATGAACCAACAATTTGCTGTTTACCCTCACAGCAGTACCACCAGCTCTAATCCAATACCCTCCTCAGCTACCACCCACAGCCACACACATATACACACTCACTCTGATGAAAGCAATCTCATCTCCTCTCAATCATTACTCATTGACACTTTTCCCCTCCTCTGCTCGCTGGGATTTGGCCTGATGTTTGTTTCAGAAGAATCATTTATCTAAATCAATTTGCATGCGGAGATTTGACAAAGATACAAACAAGTTTCATGTCTAATATTGAGGATATGCAGAAGAAGCTTCAGTCCAATTAGTCAAACAAATATAAATCATTAAGTGTTGCACTGTATTGTTTTTAAAAGATTAGCACTGGTACACATTTTTTAAGAAGCATGATGACAGGAAATCATTGTGGCTTGTAAGAAGTAGTTAGAAGTTCACTAACGTGGCACAGAAGTTCCTTTTTGTTATTAAACTTGCTTTTTAATTGTAATAATACCTTGCTGACAAAAAAACACACACACACAAACACGTACTTTTGCCTCCCTAACACAATTCTATATGGATGTAGGACTTATAGTAAGGAAGGGCCTATTGTATGTTGCCTCCTCATAATGTAACTGTAACATGCAGGGGCTTTAAGGATCCACTAAGGCAGAACATATATTAGTGTTGTTTAGATTGAGTATTATTATTAATAGCTTTAGAGATGATACTCAATAGTACAGTACATTTCTATATTATTCAATGATATTATCCTCAGGGTTCCAGCAGATCCATAAAAAGGGCCTTAATTGTTATCAAAATGTCTTAAATCAATCTTAAAATGCTAAGACATGGGAAGTAGGATTTTATCAATCTGACGTTGCATTGTAAAATCTCAAAAATAATTGAGAACATCTTTATTTAATTTCATTTATCAAATGCCTCTTGCGTTAACGTCACGCAGATCAGCTTAAGGGGGAAAAAATTTGTGTAAAATTGGTCTTAAATTTCATTCCGAGTGGCATTAAAAAAAGTCTTCAAACGTCTTAACTCTTGATTTGCCGTAAGCTGTAGAAACCCTGATCCTATTGATACACTGCATCAGGGCATTGATGTAATAAACTTGAGGATTTCATGACGTGTCCTGCTTTTAAGCTGATGATTATTCATTCTAATGACTGAAGCAAAGATCCAGATAAACAGTGTACTTACAATTCCTTGCACTAAAAAAAATCAAGCTCCGAGCACGCCCTGTAACCTTGGTGTGCTTTTTAATCCTGATGTGAATTTTGAAGTGCATCAAAAAATATCTACAAAACTGCCTTTAATCTCCTCAGAGATGATGTGCAACCATTTCTCTCCCTGCCAGATACTAGTGAATAATCTCATTAACCATTGGGATCCCGGCAAAGATGTCCACAGACAGCATGCAGTATGAATGCAATTAAGAAATTAGACCAATCACAATGCAACAGGCCTACCTGCTGTATGTTCATTTTGTAGTGTCTATGGGTCGTCAGCAGTAATCATGGTACTGTATGTTAAACCTTGGGAAGCTAAAAATAATGTATGCTGACAAGGTTAAGTAGAATACGAAATATTCAGTCTCATTTTTGTTGTGAAATGTGACTTGCCATAAGAGCGCAGAGTGCTCCGATGAGCTTCACAGAAAAAACAGGGATGTGTGGGTAAATGCAGAGATGAACCATTACCTGTAGTTAAAGAGTCACACACATACTGTGTGTATATACACAGCACATCTAGCTAATTGAATCCCTGATGAATGTTGTGGGCTCATTAAACCTTCCAGCCAGACCTCAGGGATCCGTCAAGAACTGAGCACAGATGAAAGACAACCAGAATTGAATTTACCAGGGGCCAATCTACAAGACACTGTAGCTGTGGCCAGCCGTCTCTATACCTTTCATCAAATGTTTACACATACTTGAAATGTTGTTATTCATGTTATAGCCTGGCTTTGTTTACACCATATACACCGAAATGTACAGGCACAAGGGTGCACAAAAAAATATATTTCCTGTTATCTTCCTGAAAGATGAATATTTAATTTATGTTTTCTGCCTTAAAACCCACAAGCATTCCTGCAGGCCTTGAAAAAGATCAAGACAGTTCAGTTTGGAGTCAGAATCGGGGAGTGGAGGTCACTGCGAGTCTGTGCTCCAGGCAGAGAGAAAGACGAGAACAGGCAAAGCTGCCTTTAGGACAGTGCATCAATTGGGCATTCACAGGGGAACATGTCAATTGCATAGAACGGAGTCAGAGAGCCATACGTGTGTAGGTAGTCAGTTTGAATGTTTTGCAATCAACAGAGCACGGACAGCTGATTTCAAGAAGCTGTTATTCTTTTATTAGCCGACAAGAGAGAGAGAGATATCATTCGGGTGCTGCAGTCTTGTATTTTTTTTATAAAATCTCCTGCTCACAGTCTTTAATTCATTGGGACATAAGGCTATAGTCAGAACAATTTTGAAACAGTACATTATTGCCATTGGAAAGAATCTTATCATAACATCTGATGTCTGCTTCAGATCCGTCCAGAAATGTGCAGCATTGATTGTCTGTCTATAAGGTAATAAGCTCTGGGATGTCCCGCTGTGTCAGTTGTCACTTCCCCTACATGATATCAAACATACCCCGCAATGAAACGTTCCAGGCCCAAACACACTGCCAAACTCGTACTGACACTTCCCTTTCATTAGCATCCCATCTGATGAGCTCATTTCCGCGCCAACACTGTTATCCCGAGCCAAGCCTGGAGACAGACACGCATATGCTCCCTAACACACAGGCCCCCACTTTTAACCACTGCTTAGGGAGCAGTTTGATTTGTAAATGTAGCTTTTATGTCAGAGGGGGGGGGGGGGGGGGGGAGTTGAAAGTCCAAAAGCTATCGATTGTTCCCATCGTGACAAGAGACGATTCAGAGCTACTGACAATTAAGAGCTTCAATTTGTATCAAAGCAGACAGTGGTTTGTATGTAATATGTGTGCGTGTGTGTGTGGCTGGAGGGAGGGGAGGGGGGGGATACACTTTGCAAATACACTAAAGTGAAACAAGCAATTGAAGGAGGAAGAGGAAATAAACAAGAAGGGGATATAAGGTGATGTTTTGCGGCAGAGGTTTAAGTGAGAAATTTTAGCATTTTTATGGGCTCAATCTTTAAAGCGCCGTTTCAGCAAGTTGAGAGAGCAGAGACCTCATTGAGACTTTGCTTAGATCACAGGCCAGAGATTCTCCAGTTCAGCACTTTTATGATTGCCTCTACTCATATTCACATGCATATATATACAAGAGTGGGCATGCCAGCCACATACAAATGCACACACATGCCTATAAACACATCCGTATAAGCACGCCATCACTTACACGACCCATAATCACTTTATCAGTTCTGTACTGTGTAAGTATCAACTGATTTGATGCCAGTACGCGTCATTCTTCTCCAATGATGTTAAATCCCCCACGCATGGAAGATTAGCATCAACATATGATTCCCAAATTAAATGTTTGATATTAGTATAGTGACTATGCGAGAACAAATACACTTCATGTATCTAGGGCAAAGCTTTGAAAGTCTGTGTGTCTGACTGCTCACATATATTGTTAAGAGCTTCAGGGCTTTAGCTAGTAATATGATCACCGATACAAATGGCCTTCACAGGTTGTTGGTGTTTAACCTCAGGGAGTCTCAATATTTGGGATAACCCTGGAGTAGGAAGGGGATGAGGTCATGTGTGTGTACTGTATAGGTCTATATCAGTATTAATGTGAAAACAGAGTTAAAAGAAGGTGAGTGTACTGTACTTTCACTTCCTCGGTAAAGCATTGACGGACTTCTAAAGGCTATAGTGTCTCTGCACTTCTCTGTGACTGTTATCTCATCAGGAGTACGAAGCTTCTCTGATGTTTTTACTTACCAATTACTCTTCTACCAGTTAAGAGTTGTCAACATACTGGTTGCTATAATTGTTGAATGTGCTTGACATTTGTTATTGTCCAATAAGTCTTTAACCTTTACTAAATTAGGCTCAGTATGAAGACTCATTTCCAGTTAACCTGCTAGTCACTTTATTTTATTAGTAGCTGTTGATAAATGGTGGTACTTTCCAATGACCTTTAATAGAAAGAATAGTATGAAAAACAAATAACGGCACATTTCTGAATGCTTTATGGGAAATAAATAACAGAATAACTCATTTTCCTAGCTAGACTTTCATTCAAACGCAACCCTTTAGTGCAAGCTGGCGTTGCTAAACACAGAGGTAGAACTGCACGTAAAAACAATAAACGGCAACGTAATCCATTCAACAGTTCTCCAACACTTTACTATAAATGTTAAATCAATTCATTCTGGAGCCTTAACTGTCATGATACTTGATTATTTCAGCCAAAACAACTCTTTTGTCTGTTTTACTAAATGAAAACACTCTACATCAGGCAGCTGCGAGAAATGTTAGCCTCCCTGACATCAGCTCAACAACAGCTCTGACAAAATCAACAGCTATAATCCCTGCCGAGCTGCAGGCCCACGGAGCATGCCAGGGATTAAAGGGTCCAGCTCACAACATCTCTCTATTTCATTTTTACAGGACTGTGCTATTTTCATTTAAAATATTTTCAATCCCAGAAGAACATAAAAGCCGCTTTAAGTGATTTTTTTTAACCACATTTGATACCAGAATTAATGCATAATGGAGCTCTTAATGTTTGCGGTACAGTTGGCAGACGTCTAAGTGAAGACATTGATGGACCACATGATGAAGTACAAATCAAACAGAAACATCAGTTTGGTTTTTTGTTTTATTTGAAAGTTAAAACCAATTACATCTCAGCTTATTTTTCCAAGTATAACTCGTAGTATACTTGTTATAGTATAATTATACAGTGATACAGACAACAATAAAGAATCCTAACAAATACTTACTGTGCTTCACATTAACTAGCACAATAAAGCAAAATCACTCCAGAACACGGCTGGTGTTTTGTCAAGCAACCACATCTTGTGGGTCTTACGAAAGCTAACTCTATCTGTCTCTATTTGATATATATTGACCAAGTTCTTTCTCTAAATATGTGCCTCCCTCTTTCTTTTTCTCACAGCTATACTGGCAGAGTTGTAGGAAATGGTCTGCACGCACAGAGGCAAAACCCAGAGGTCAACGTTCGCAGCCCAAACCCTACACTGGCTGAGGTCAAGGAGAGGTTGGAGCTCTTCAATCAGGTAAGATGACTATTGCTCATCACAAAGACATCTCTCATCAATAATAAAGTTAAAGGTGTTTCTTGTGCAGATAAGCACACAACAGTTATTAGTAGAGTTGTTCCAATACCAGTAATGCCTCTGATTCATCCTAAAATGCTAGATTGGGAGTATGCAAATCTTTGCAACGATCTGATATCATTATCATATCATTTATCAGCTCATTTGCGCTACACAGGAATAACAACAACAGGTGTCACTCGCTATCCCATCCTGCCATTCTGCCTGATGAGTACTGCTCATGTACAACTCTCGTCAGAGATGACAAAGAAGCAAGATGGCTCACTCATTAGCTGCTTCCATCATCAGCTGCAGAAAAGCTGTGTCTGTGTCTGCTAACGATTGAGCCATCTGGCTTCTTTCTCACAAATTGTGGCTGCACTTTAGCAATTTATCCAAGGAAGTGTTATTTATTCCCAGATTTATTTATTTTAGTTATTTTTCAGTTATAACTGTCAAACAAGATTAGAAAATATAGTTATATGGCATCCATTCACTTTATGTATTTGTTCATGTTTTACAAAGGGTTTAACCTGAGCCAGGTCATAGCAATCACATTCACACGGGATTAGTAGTATACAGCTGTTAAAAAATAATGATATATTTTCTTTTGTTTTTAACTCGCTGGTATTGGATCGGTACTGGGTATCAGCCAATATGCAAGTTCAGATATCGACACTAAAGTCTTAATTGATAGGGTTTTGTCTAATTAGAACACCTAAAACAATATGATATATATAAATATAGTGCTCAAATGTACTTGCCATTTTTCTCAGATCCAAAGAGGCAGATATCAAAGATAAATGAAAAGGATAGAGGGGGAATGGGAGACAGTGACGAAAAAAGTGAATTACTGTGGAAAGAAAAAAAAAAGAAAGATGAGAGGCGGGAGCAAAAGGTCAACAATGAGTGACAGATAGGCAGAGATGACACAAGCAGCTTCAAAGTGACACTGTTTGTCATGTAGATGATGTTTAGAACTGAAAAGGGCCAAGAAGAAAAGGGCCATTTCACACAGTCCCTAGAGGCCATTTGAGGAGACAAACGGACTAGGATTTGGTTTCCCCTCTGCCTGCCTGCCCTTTGTAGCACTGGAAATTATGCCCACAGATAGTAGACCAGCCATCTTTCATTTTCTATCTCAATAGCCCTCTTTCTTTCCCTGTTTTTACCTTTTCAGTACCAATTGATTCATTGAAGCTTCTAATACATCTCCAAATCTTGTCTGCCATTTTTCTTGTTTGTCATTCTCTTTCTCAGTTAATCCATTTCTATTTTGCTGTTACTCCACTCTGACAATTCTTTATCAATACATGCAAACATCCTCTTACAATCATCACCTTTTATTCTCCTATCACATATACATCTTGTATCTCACATAAATCTCCTAGCCAGCCTGTCCACCTGTCTGCCACAAACCGCTCAAGATCATTCTGCCGACCACAACATCCCATTGTGCACGATGGCTGTCAAGTACTCCTGTTGTCATGGTAACGATGAACATTTGAGCGGTTGACCTGTTGACATTTACAGGGTTGAAAAGTGTACCTTGAATCTAGACTGGTCGGCAGAGCTTGGCTGAGCTTTGTGTTTGTGCCAGATAAGAGCAAAGGATCACAGAGTGTTAAACTGCATAATGTGGCAGGCTTTCCAAGGTACATCCAGAACAGCCAAACAACCACAAGTGCAGAAATATAATGTTGCAGTATGTATATATATATATATATATATATATATATATATATATATATTAAACTGTCGTGTCAGACATTGCAAAAGGTTTGCTTTAAATCTAATTCATTTCTACATTTAAACATTTTAACTTCTAACTTTTGACACCCACTTGTGACTATTACTAATCCTGGTTACTATCCAAAGTGATTCATACAGATCAAAGTGGTGTTGTTCAGAAGTAGATCCTCTGCCAATAGCTGTAATAGGCTAATACCATTTCATGCTCAAAAGCCTATGACATGCTTAAAGGCATGCTCCCTAATTTTGTAGTAGCACCCCAAATGTATTTCCAACCTTACTGTTCTTTGAATCATTTTTTAACTGGCTTGTTGTTCAAATCAAAATGTCATTGTCTCCCTCTCTCTGTCTCTCTTTCTTTCCTGGTCTGTATTCAGATATTCTGTTAGATAATTGTCCTTTTAACATTGTTAAAACTGGAGGAAATCACAATCCTGTCCAAATTGCAGCAAGAAAAATATCAGCATAATGATGTCACCTGTCCTGTTTTCTACCTTACGAGCAAACAAGGTTGCCCCGGCTCTCTTTATCCTTGCTGCAGAGCCCTCAACAGATGTTTGGAGACAGGCCATTATACAGGAATCTTCCAGGTGGGCGAGTCAAAAAAGGTTTCTATTCACATTGAATTTGGCAAGCCCATCTGGATCCCTTTCCAAATTGCAAACTTTACTGGACACCCTTGGTGCCTTTTTAGGCTGTAAAGTTAATTTTGCTGTTTAATAAGGAGGGAGTAGTTTACACATAAAAAGCATTGTTGATCCGCACAGTTAACCTTTGTTTGTGCAGACTCACATAGTTTGCCACGTAATTAGCTCAATGATTGTGGACAGCTTGTGCTCCATAATAGGTTAAAGTTATATAAACTTAAACAATGTGGACAAATGGATGATAGAGCAATAGTGTTTGGCAATCACTGTATGGATCCTTTGCAAATAAGTGCGATCGGTAGTTTTTAGCTTAGTAAATCAGACAAGTTGTTAAAGTTGTAGAATAATAGAGGGAAGCAGGAAAGTCCTAAGTTCCCTTATAATGCTGCACCTGTTTCCTCTGATTTTGATTTTGATCTGATCTTGATAACTGATTACATTTAAATAAATGTATTGCTTTAAACATCTGATCTGTTGGTATTAAACAGCAGGACAATCTCAAAATCCGGCAACCCCACACTGAGAAAAACCCGACCTTGATTGTAAGAAAATCTTAACAGGAAGAAACATTGTTAAATTATGCATTTGCGGAGATGTCTTCCCAAGACTAATCAAACTAATATCTCTACAGTTGGTCATTTGTGTTTTTGTCCTTGTGAAAACCACTTTGAGTTCCAGACGTTCACAGCGAGGACATTTTTGAGAAGTTAGTCCTTTGAAGTAATGAAGACTGATACACATTATCTATTCGGGGTTAATATTTGAATTTTGTGCCATTGTTAGTAGTACAATTATGCATCTATGTGTGTTTCTTCTTTAATCTTTCGAGCTAGTTTGGGTTGTTATTTCCACTGAAAGTAAATATATATATATATATTCTCTGTTTTAATTTAAAAGGTATTACAGGTATTTCGATGAATCCTTAATCTGAGATTTTCCAAATTTGAATAACCTCCATTTCCGAGATTAGTGAGGCTAAGACCTGAATATTTTTACCTGCTGGAGAGTAGTTAGACCCAAAGCACTGTGGCACTAAGAGGATTGGGAAACTGCTGCTGATGTATCACAGACTCTGACCCCTCATTTACCCATGGCATTCTCCTCCTAAAGCACACAGAGCCACATAGAAAATGAGTGTGTTTGCCGGTATGCACAATAATATTTGATTCACACACATACCCACAACGTGTGGTAGACGGGTTTGCAAGGTGGAAAAAGACAGAGGAATCCTGCAGAGTCGCACATTTGCTTTAACACATCTCCAATCCAATACATGAAAAGTGGAAGTAACACACAAATGCACACAGGACAAGCCTAATCTCTTGACCTCCTATAAAACGGTCCATTAAGTGAGTAGGCCCAAGTTATGGTCCTCCCCAGTGTATCTCCTCTGAATATCCTCTTTCTCGCTCTCTTGCTCCCTGCCTGTAAATATTGCTAATGTGGACAATAAATGTTTCAAAGTGGATTTTTGATTCCCGGCCATCAGTCCAGCTGTTTTTGGGTGGGGATCTTTTTCACAATGGTCTATCTGTTTCCATGTGAGTACTTAGGCCAGATCATTTGTCAGTTTGTCAATTTGCACTTGGATAAATGTAAAGTCAGTGGCAACACGCAGTGCTGGAGAAAAACACCCAGACACTCATTCTCACACTTTAATACCATCTTTATATTTCTCCCAGATGCACGCACACACAAACACAGACGACATCATTAGAAATGCTGAAAGCTGTGGTGGATGGAGAGTTGGAAAGACTCCAGAATAAAAGTCCAGTACAGAGAAGCCAGTTGTACGTGTGATTTATTTGATCGACTACCGCTTTGCTGTCTGGTTTGGCCAGTGGCCCGGCCAGGTTCCACTTCAGAGAAGCCTTAACACACAGTCAGCACCTCCCCTCTGTGGATCCAGTCGATCCTCAGATCTATCAACTACTGGAGAGACTCAGAATGAATGTGTGCTCTTGTTAGTAAGGACACCTTGTGCTTGCTCTTTAGAAGACTGTAAACATAAACAAAATACATGTTTTATGTTAACTCCTAAAAAGCTTGTAATAAGAAGAAACCCATAGTTAATATGCCTTCACGGTATAATATGTTTTATGATTCAGCAATGCCTATAGCAGTCAGTAAGTGTCTGAGCTTTAAAGAGTTAGTGGAGTCCAGGGATGAAGAAAGAGCTTGGGCTGAGCTGGCAGCCCGTCACAGGGAGGGGAGAGATTCTTTCCACTTGAAGAAGATGATGGAGCTGGCCTTCACAGGAGCTCTGCTGCTCTTTGCTGCTGCTGCTGTGGCAACGATACAGCAACAAGTCTCACTGCCCTGGGCTCTCTGTTAGCTTGGCAAGCAAACTTCATGAACCCAGGCTCTAATTTAAGCATAACATATTTTTTTTACCATCAAAATGAGATGCAAAGCTCGTAGAAATCCATTAAACTGCGACCGTTTTTCCACATTGGGTCATATGTGCTCATGTGGAGAAAGTATGTGACCCGTTCCTGCTACCGACACACATTTATGAAAATAGGTGTGTCTCCATTTCAATATGAAATGGAGTGCATTTGTTAAAACTAAATAAAACACAATGTTTGAAAGGTTATCTGTGACAGGGATTACAGGCTCTTCACATATTTAGTAAACATTATTGAAGGTTTTAGTTTTCTTCCTTGTAAAATTGAAAATATTCCATGTGGGATGATGGGTTATAAAACTGTTCATAACAAGAAAAGCGCACTCAGTCGAGTGTAGATCTCTGCCAGGTGTGTCTGCAATGACCACTGCTGTAATGTCTGATTAATTGAATACCGCCCGTCAAAACCGCAAGCGTATCAGACGCGTTTTTCACTTGCACCGCTCACGCAACATATCTCTCATTTTAATCTATGCAGCTGTCTGCACCGGCTCCGTGCAGGCTCCATGCAGTATTAGGTCTAAGCTGCGTCTCCCGGGTGTAACCACGACCTGAAGCATTTCACCTTTTTTTTTAACAATACGCTATTGAACGTGAGTTGGATTCCCAATAACAATGAGCTGAATAAATATAATTATCTTCATTTTGCAACCCAGACGGAGCAGAGTGTGCTGTCTCTGGCTCTGTCCGGAGACTGGTTTGCAATCCCACAGACACTTCTGCCAAGTATCTGGGAAGCAAGACACAGGGTTTTCTTAGGTATTGAGGAGCTGCAATGTGTATCGATGGACAAACTGTAACCCACACTGTACATTTACTGCCACGAGACGACTTCACTGCTTTCTCTCTGTTCTGATCTCCAACACCAGTCTGCCCTGAGCGCAGCCACCTTCTGTATTCTGTACACCAAACACAAGCTACGCACACACACTACACACTGCCCTGCTGAGCCACGATCGTATGCATCAGAGTTGATGGAAAAATACATCAGTAATACTACTGGTCTGACGTTTGCCTGTTATTCTAGGCGTGCAAATCGGGACAGGAACAATTACTTGCGACCCGTATCGGCCCGTTAAAAAGAGTGAGGAGTCAGCAATGTTAATATTTAATGATGGCATAAAACAGTCAATAAAATAGGTTTTTCAAAAATTGTGAATCACCTGAGCATGCAGTCATAAATATCAAAATATCAGTTTGATGGGACCAATAGTATGCAATATTAACTGTGGACTGACGGATAGACGTACACAAGCACGCACACACACACACACACACACACACACACACACACACACACACACACACACACACACACACACACACACACACAGTCTCCCCAAAGGCTTATGCCTGGCAGACATAATTAGGGCTGTGTATTGCCAAAGATTTTGCTTAAATTTTGATTCTGAAACTCCCAGTTTCATTCAATTTAATTTGATTCAACTCAATTTAAGTTCAATTTAATTCTTGAGCCGTTGAAAGATTCACATCAATTAAATATCAATATTGCATAAATATGAAAACACTTCTCAGAATTTATCCTGGGAACTTAAATGTATGTTTATTCCACAACTTTTTTGTGTATGTTGTAATAACTTCATTTCCATAATGCAAACATTTTACACACTGTGAATCCCGAAGCGTACCCTTTATACCAAGTAAATGCAGTTGCATGCAAAGACTGATCTTGGGATTTTAAGGCCAATAATCTACTTAATGTATCACTCAACTGAAAAAGTTTTTTTCTTTTTTCTTTTGCCCAGTCCACTTCTGGATGGGTGGATAGATGGTTAGCTAGATAGATAGTCAACGAAACAGTAAGACAGTATCTATTATTCTTGTCTCACCTGCACTGTATTAAAGATGTACTGTTGAGCCTGCATTGATTAATGCAGCATGTGGGTCGATGAAGGACTTCATGGGGCGTGACCTGTATAGTTACCATATCGGGGGGGTGGGGGTGGGGGGCTCTTCAAACCTTTTGTGCTGCTGCCTTATAAGGATTTCTTTAGACCGGTTTGAAAAAGAAAGCAGAGGCAGCACTCACTGTTGACCCTCACATCACACACATCAGAGTTTCAGCAGAAAGGTAGCTGTTGGAACATGCTCTCAGACAGCAGCTAATGTCACTCAAACGGCCGAGCGGTTTTTTTTAACATCTCCATCATTTGCCCGACAAAAGCCAAAGTTTAGTTACACGTTCTTACATTACACAAACACAATCTGCGTCAGTCAGTACCTGACAGGAGCAGGGTGGGACAGCCCAACGCCACAGCGAGTTGCTGTGATTGACTCATGATGGTTACATTAGGTTAATGCCAATAAAGTGTCACTAACTGTTAGCAAGAAGATGAACTTGTACTAGCTTGCAGTGTAGGGGCGTGGGGCTCTGCCTTTGTTTAAACATTTTTCTAAGTATTACTCAGAACTCTTGGGAAATGTACTTATTTATTTTCAAAAGTAGAAGCAGATTTTTAGATTTCATACAGATTTCATAAAATTCGATGGAAAGTTATTCCATTGGCCTACGAAGAACTTGATTAGTTTTGGTTGCAGAAAGCTCAACCAAGTGGCCAATAATAATAAATAAAATGTTGTTTTTGTGATGTAGAAGCAAAGTTTTCCTGTATTCATTGGTTCAAGACAACTCAGCATTTGTCCAGGAACATGTCTAAACTAAAAACTATTATTTTTTCAATACTTCTTTTATGTTTTCCTCCCATAAATTATGTTCATCCTGCATTTTGCAATGGCAACCAAATTTAGTTTATTGTTTAATTTCAGAGGCAACATTTTTTGATGGTGCTTATGATTATGTCTGGTTTACTAAACCAAAAACTACCCATCACACTTACCCACACAGCGTCCATTCAGTAATTGCCCAACACTATCAGTCCCTTTGTCCATATTCTTATTAATAAGTCTGATTCACGGTTTTTTTCAAGACAGGAGTTTGTACAAGCTTATGTTAATAGTTTTTTATTTATTTTTTCGCTTGAACTGATAAGTTGTCTCGAATAACTGCATGAAGTCTGTATGTTTTTGATCTATTGAGGATTAAACTTCAGAGCGATATAAATTTCACATTTAAAAGTCAACAAGGTAAAAGATCTGGCTGCCAGCTCTGGATGAAGGGTTTTCATTGGCTTCATCTTTAACCATGGAAAAGGACAACAGCAGAAAAGTACTTGGCTCACTCTGTTCTTATGCCTTTGATTTTAAATTTACTTTTAAATGAGTTTCATTTTCCATGTTGTGGATGGCAATGCAGGCTTTTGCTGTAGTCCAGACCCTGACAGCTAGCATTAGTGTCCAGCCCAAAACTTGCTTGATCTGCCAGTCTATCAATTAATTAAGAACTGTCTGGAAACTGGTTGGCCATAACATGCACTATTAATTCACAGAAACAATACGTCACATCTGTTCCAGAATCAGCAGATTTGGATTAGCAGT
Source organism: Cottoperca gobio (assembly GCF_900634415.1). Classification (NCBI taxonomy): domain Eukaryota; kingdom Metazoa; phylum Chordata; class Actinopteri; order Perciformes; family Bovichtidae; genus Cottoperca; species Cottoperca gobio. Next base: position 12,509,293 of record NC_041371.1, read on the forward strand.
GTGGCCGTCTACAGTTGCTTTTGTTTGCAGCCGGTCACTCTTCACTATAAGTCTCCATCTCTGTCTGTTACTTCCTTTCTCTCTCTCTCTCTCTCTCTCTCTCTCCGTCACATTCACACTTTGGAAATACAATTTCTTTTTTTTTTGCCTTTTCTTGGTTAGTCAATCCGATGTACAGTGAATTTCAGCTATTTCCTTTGAAGCAAGGACAGATACTGACACGCATTCACATAGATGAAGTGCATACTCACTCTGTCTCTCAGCTGATGTTTGCTTTTACACCAACACATTCTGAGCATGCACAGTGTATGAGAGAATGGAGATTATTTGAATTTAAAAGTTGGAAGGACTTCGGCAGACTTTTAGAGATTACCACTGTCACTTTTTCCTTCAGTCTCCTCCAGGTTTTCCTTCCTCTGTTCACATATGCAGTTTTACCGCGACTGCCCTCAATGAGGTGATACGGTTTCAAATTGTCAGTAAAGAAAAATAGCTCACGTCTCGATGTGGGTATTCAAAGGTTATGACTAGTGATCCCGTTTCACTAGTTTGACAGCAGTATGCCACATAATACATTTGTACAGACGTGTACACACACAAACACACACACACACACACACACACACTTACACAGTGACTGTGGCAGTTGCAGTATTCATATCCCATCCCTGGTCACCACATTTCACTATTTTTACATTTCATAATCAGATTTTCTGTTTCCATTAAATTGGAACGCGTATCCTGGTTAAGCTGCACACACACACACACACACACACACACACACACACACACACACACACACACACACACACACACACACACACACACACAGAGACAGTCCTTCAGCCTCGTCTTTCTTACAAACTCCTTCAGAAGGTACTCCTGGCTGTACCGATCTTAGTGCAGCTAGGATGCACTCAAAGACATGCAGGAATTCAACCCTTGATGCTCTCAAACCTGCCCCTTCATCCTCTGACCGAAGAATGCTTTTGAAACAAAAGACAGAGGAGAATGAGTTGGCAGGGTGAGAGGATAAATAGAAAATATTTCATGATTTGGGGTTTTATTCAAAGCCCTACCTGATTTGTCTTTGGATGCCAGGGCAAGCCCTAAGCATAAAGGCTGGAATTTTGTTTTTTCACCCTCCCCCCCCCGCCCCCGTCCCACTCCTCAGCCCCCTCACCTGTTTGCATCCGTCTTTCTTTCTTGTCAACCTGTCACTATCTATTTGTTTTACTTGGCACATGCAGTTGCAAATCGTAGCTGGATGTTGATCTGAAGTTGCAACACTCTGCCACACTCTCACATCACATTCTCACTCTTGATTCAGTTCTCGTACTGTTAAGCGGCTTTCACTTGATCAGCGGTAAAACAGCTCTGCGCTGGCTGTATGAAGCGGCACAGGCAAGTAGGGGGAGGTAACCATAGAAACAAAACTAACTAGCTACCTTCACCGCAGGGCTCTGCGCCCTACCTCGCGGTGAGCGCATTGACATTTCCTATCATGTGAAGTCAGCAATAGTGGTTATAAAAGGAACGTTTTAAATCTATTCAAAAAAGGGAAGGTACCTTTTACTACAGTGTCCATGAACTTAACCAGGTCACTTTGAAATATTTACAGAACTGAAGAATTTGTGTGTCTGACCCTCAGCACTAAAGAGACATGACTTAAGTTTAAACCTGCAAATGATATTTAATCTGGAATAATTATATCATAAAAGAGGCTGATACAGCCAATAGCTTTCTTAATATTCTCAGCTACACTCTACTTACATGTAACACCAACAGGTTCTATAGGATGATGACAATTACGGAGACATTATGGAAATAGCTATATAACTTTAAATGTTAATAAACCTTTTTATAGCATGTTCTCTCTATCAATAGACTGTTCTGAAACAGCAAAGCTCTATCTAATACAACAGCCTAGTGATAGTCAGCATTGTTTTAAATGTCAGAGAGAGAGAAGGTCGAGTCATACGAGAACAAATACATCTGTCTCTATACGGTTAAAGGCACAGTAGATGTTTGATTACATAAAGGATGCTGTTTTGGAAATATTCTGCCCACTTGCTCAAATTTGCCATGTGTGACAGATCAGGAGGACGAGGAGGTTGTTGTTGCTGTTGATTACATAAATAGACCATCCATTGTTGTGTTAAATGTAAGATATTGTTCAGCTAAGTGTGAGTAATTTTATGCTAGAACATATTTCAGTTACATTATTTTTATTTGAAATGAACTTGCACAGCTAAGCATATAATGTGTCTTCTGCTTCTACTCTAAAGAAGACAGTAAAGTGAAAAAAAACCAATTTGAGAAACTGCTTAAGACATTCATTGAAACTCAGAGCTAGTCCTCAGTGCAGCAAAAGTCAGTCAGAAAGCAGATAAGAGGAGAGAATATTCACTGCATATTATGCATTCAACAGTCTTTGTATCTCATATTGGAATATTGTGTATCTCTTCTTGTAGCTCCTAGGACAAATTAGACATTTGCTTCTCCACTATGCTGTTGGAATACCACAATTAAGTTCCCTGCTTGTTCATTTTTTTAATTACCACAGTACAGTAGACATTTGAACAGAAATAAATTACTGAAAACTCTCAGTGTTTGCAGTTCTGACATAGTCAAAAGAAAACCCACAAACTGCATTGGACAGCAGCCAACCAACATTTCTACAACGGCCCAACAGTGGTTTCCACAGCGACGGCGCCTTAATTGATCCCCTCTCTAATTAACATGCTTTAAGGACAGCTGGGCCAAGCAGCATTGTGTTAAACGTCCCCTGAACGGCACGGTTATTAGCTTATAATCCAAATGGTTATCTGAATGAAGTCGGTACACAATATTGTGCTGTTCAGTAGACCATTTTCTGCTAAACTCATGGAGTGTGCTTTGCATTTATTTAGTGGCTTTTTTCATTGCTAGTTAATTAGCACATATAAAATCTGGTCAAAATTCTATTTTGTCCAATACTTTGGTTCTTGACCAAATACTTCCCATCCGCCTCAGCTGCACTTGGTGTTTTTTAGTGCTAATTAGCCAGCATTAGTGATGCTAAGATGGTTAACAAGCTAAACATTATACCTGCTAAACATCAGCATGCTAGCTTTGTCATTGTGAGCATGTTAGCATTGCTGATATTAACATTTAGCTCAAAGCTCAAAGTACGACAAGGTCGTCGACTCTTCAGCCGTTTTCTCATGTGAACTCTGCATGATGTCTGTCACGTAGCCCGTTCGTGATTTGGTTTTAAACAACTGAGTCTCTAGCCATTCCTTGAATTTGTCTAAAGATTTTGGTGTCACACCGAAATTCCTGAATGTCATCGTCACTCTAGTTAGACATTTTGGTCATCGTGTAAATTACCCTTCTTCTTCTCAGATGTTTGTTTACTTCTGACTTTGCGCCAGCCGCGATAGAAACGTCATCAACACGCCCTAGACCCAGCACATGTTTAAGTCCGTTTGATGTTTGGTCCAAATTAATTGGACATTTGCGTTCTCACATACAGCTCCTCCTGGTAATATATAGACAATTTCACCATTACAGTGCATGCGTGAAAGGGGCTTTTGTCTTCTTTCAGCATTATACATTACATTTAGCTTTGCATTGTCAGTTTACATACAGTAATCAGTATGTTGTCTGCTTTATGAAATGTTTCTTTTGGGGTGTGGAGGGCTCAGACGACGACTTGTTAAAGGTCACCTTTGCGCTCAGGTGTGTTGAGTGACAGACACGAGTCTGGTGTCAATGGCAAGGAAATGAGTCATCCCTCAACACCCCAAACCCCACCCCTATTCCTCCCACCTACCTCTCAATAGTCTTTAGTGGTTGTTCCACCCTATGAAGGTCAACTGTGAACCAGGATTGATCTTGTAAGCTTTCTGAATGAATGAATGTTTAATAATGCGTGTGCGCTTGGATGCATATACAATCTAAAGGATGGTCAAAATGAGCAAACTGTGTGTGTCTCTTTAGTTCAACATGATCTACAAATATTTTATTCGCACCACTTTCTAACCATCATACTCCTAAGGATCATTTGTTGTTGTGTCAGGAGAGCTACTTGTCAGACATGGTGTGATGGAACAAAGACCACCTTGATGATGGTTGACAGCAGGAAGGACCAGCAGGTGGTCCAATTAGTTGGCCCCATGCTGAGAGGCAAACACATAATAAGGAGCGGTGTTTCACGCTGCAGGCTCAGAAAGTCTTTTTGCAGAACTGTGTCATAGTACGGTGTAATATGGTTTATATAAGTCCATGTGTTAATTACAGGTAGATGCAGTAGGTAAAGTAAAAATAAAGATGGTGATACAGATGTTTCTAATTACCATTCAAATAAACCATACATCTAAAAGATGACTAGTGTTAAAGTATCGGGTAAATTATTTGGTTTCTAAACCAAGTTAATAAAAAGTATATATATAACTGAACACCAGGATGGAAGAGTGAATTATGCTTTATCCAAAATATTTAAACTTTGCTGTTCAAAGGAAATAGTACAGAGTTATATAAATCCCTTTTGTTTTGGGGGCTCTTTCTCAACCTTGTAATCAATGCTCCTCTTAAAATGTGGTTGTAATTAAATGTAACAAGTCATCTTACCACCCAGAGTCCTTACTGTACACCACCCACACTGCTCTTCTGTTTCCCCAGGGTATCCCCCAAGTATCATCTGTTTGGCCCTTGCTGACATTTACAGGGTTTGATATGTCAGAGCAAAAAGAAGGGGCACAGGGGGACATAACGTTCATAAATGTTCTACTGGGAAAGGCTCTACTGCTTACAGGTTGCAACATCTATAACTTGCAATGCAAATGTATTTAACATTAGCATTTGAGTTGCCTTGTGTGACATACAGAGTAGAGGCTTAGCTTATCATAACTGAAGAAGTCTTGAAGACAAGTGTTGTTCCACGGTGAGAATCAGGGTTGCTTGTATACATACAGTGTGTGATAAACCTTGTATTACTGTGTTTGTGGTTCAGGAGACGCAGGAGAAGTTTCCAAAACTGGGCCAGATGGGTGCCTGGGATGAGTTGGGCAGTGGGGAAACAGAGGAGGGCAGTACCACAGACTGTGATGATGAAGATGGATGTCAAGCCTCAGGAGACGGTCAAGACCATACCTGTAAGTAATATATGTCCACGTCAACATCCACAAACACTCACATAAGCCATTTTCTCATATGAACTCTGGACACTTAGGAGAAACAGGATGAGAATGGACATCCGCAGTTTCCCTCTTCACACAAAATGAAATTGTCCGTGTCTGAAGCGTTCTCACTTACTGGAAATACTCCGTTTGGTTTAGGCGAGGGGTGGTGCATGGGAGGAGCGTCCAGGTGGCAGAAATACACTACAGTCACGTAGCTGGTTTGAAATGTGGTCATAAACAACCGACTCTCTCTTTCCTTGAATTCAGTCTGACAATTTCATAGTCGGCCCGAACCTCGTTGTCTCTCCAGTAAGACTTTTCTGTTGCTGTCTTTGTGTAAATGGCCCTAATTCGTCACAATGTTTGATTTCTTCCCGATTTTACACCAGCCGCAATAAGAAGACGGCATTAACATGCCCACTCGCTCACTGTGAATTTTCCAGACAATGAGCGCCTCTATTCACACACAGACTCAATCGGACATTACACAGACTTTGTACTAGGGAGCTGTTTGGGTAAAAGTACGTTTAAAGTCCGGTCTCACATACAGCTCCACTGGATCATGTCTAGATAACTTCAAGGTTGTGTGAAAGAGGCTATATACATGCTAACCCCTGTTTCTTCTATGGATTTCCCCATCGCCAATTGCAATATTTTTGGCAAAAGTAATACGTTTCCTTCACTTGGCAGATAAGAACCCTTCACCTTTTAACACCCACATTCCACATGTCAACACCAGTCTTTGTGATGATACATAATATATCTGTTATAATTATAATTGTGCTCTACCTTCAATTGCCTGATGTTGTGCCGTATATAACCAAGGACAGATCAAGGCAGTGTCATTTCTCTCTTTTCTCTAGCTCAAAGTCACTCTTTCATTCACCTCCTACATGGCCAGGGAAATTCACATTAAAGCACATTTTCGCACTCACCTACTGGGTCTCCTTGAGGCTACAACAAAGGTGGTGGCATGGGAGGTTCCTCAGATGCTGAGACAACAAGCCCGTTTACTTCAGTGGGCACACACACACACACACACACACACACACACACACACACACACACACACACACACACACACAAACACACAAGGCAATGAGGAGGTGTTGGGGCTTGTGTTAGCTTTGATGAGAATCATTTGATCTCCTTCTGAAGCTTCTTGTAAATCATCCCTAATTATTATGTTGTTTTCCATCTACACAGTTAAACAAAGGAGTTAGGTGTGATGCATTGTCTTACTAGCATGGAGGGTTTAGAGAAGAACATGGAGGAGCAAATACGCACTAACACAATGAAGAATAGCCCAGAGATAAGATCCTCCCTGAAGTACACACAGCCTCATTGGCTTCCCCCAATTCTTGTTCAAGACTGCAGAAATGCCAGTTGCTGATTCAGCAGTCTCTTCATGCGTTACATGTTTACTCAGTCCAACACAAATGCACACAAGCACATTTTGCTCAGAGAGCTAACTGGATAACATTACAGGTACAAGTACACAATTAAATAGAATTGACCTAGGTGTTTAAGATCATGTAGTCACAACGACCCCATTCCAAATTTGTCAGAGGACCTTTGTGTATGTCATTTTCACCTCTCCTCTCACAAAATAAAAGCAAAAATCCCCCCAAAAAACATTTTGAGTATAGGCTCATTGTGTTACCTCCTTCAGCCATAGATAGTGATTTAACAGACATGAATGAAAGTAATAATAATAATAATAATAATAATAATAATAATAATAAATTCTATTTATAAGCGCACTTTTCATTTGCGTAAACAAAACTCAAAGTGCTACAGAGTAAAAACGATGAGCAAAAGATACATTTAAAAAATAAAATAAAAACATTTGATAGACAGACAAGACAACACTTTAAAATGGTTAAAGTCTAGCAAAATGCTCTGTTAAAAAGATGCGTTTTTAGGCCTGTTTTAAAAGCATCCACAGTCTGTGGCGTCCTCAGATGTTCAGGGAGAGCATTCCACAGTCTGGGAGCGGCAGAGCAGAAGGCGCGATCTCCCATGGTTTTGAGCTTGGTCCTGGGGGGAAGGAGGAGGTTAGCCTTTACAGAACGGAGGTTTCTTGTGGAGGTTTGTGTGGTGAGCAGTTCTCTGAGATAGGATGGAGCATTTCCGTGAATGCACTGATGGGTGTAAAGGGAGATTTTATAATCAATCCTGAGTGAGACTGGGAGCCGTGCAGTGATTTGAGGATGGGTGTGATGTGTTCGTACTTTCGCACTCTCATCAGGATCCTAGCAGCGCTGTTCTGGATGTATTGCAGCTTCTGGATGTATTTGCTAGGAATTCCGATGAGAAGTGCGTTGCAGTAGTCAAGTCTGGAGGAGACAAATGCATAGACAAGCTTTTCAGCATCTGACAGAGAGAGTGTGGGGCGGAGTTTGGCAATATTTTTGAGGTGGTAGAAGGAGTTCTTGCATGTTTGTCTGATGTGGGCCTCAAAGGTCAGGTGAGGATCCATTTTCACACCCAGATTGGTGACTGTTGATGAGAGTGGAATGTTCTGACCGGAGAAGGTGATGCAGGTTATGGAGGAGGACTGGACCTGATGTGGGGTGCCAACTAGAAGGGCTTTGGTTTTAGTGCTGTTTAATTGGAGGAAATTGTGCTTCATCCATGCCTCTATCTCCTCCAAGCAGGTGGTTAATGTGGATGATGGCAGAGGTGCAGAGGGGGTTGGGTTAGTTCTGATGTAGAGTTGTGTGTCATCAGCATAGCAATGGAACGATATTCCATGCCGGTTGATGACACGACCAAGGGGGGACATGTAGATGGTGAAAAGAGTGGGGCCCAGGACACATCCTTGAGGGACACCACAGATGACAGAGTGTGTTTGTGATTTTGACACTCCCAAGGTGACATGCTCAGTCCTCCCTGTAAGATATGAGGTGAACCAGTTTAGGGCCGAGTGAAAGAGTCCGATTGTGGAGTGAAGACGGTTGAGGAGGATGTCATGATCAACGGTATCAAATGCTGCAGTTAGATCAAGGAGGATGAGATGGAGATCCGGCGTCAGCTGTCATCAGCAGATCGTTGGTGACCCTAACCAGGGCAGTTTCTGTACTGTGGCCAGGGTGAAAACCAGACTAGAATTTTTCAAAGAGCTTATTGAAGTTGAGATGGTCCTGAATCTGAGTGGCAACTACTTTTTCCAGCACCTTGGATAGAAATGGTAGGTTGGAGATGGGTCTGTAGTTGGCAAGTCCTGAAAATAAAGTAAAAACAGCAATATTCAATGCAAATGAGTTTAACTGTTTTGGTATCTATAATCCCATCATGAGGTATTAGCCACGGTAAATGTATAAGCAAAACTATTAGGCATAAGGACTCAAAATCAGCATACAATAGATGAAAATGGCCAGTGTGGCTTGATGTGCAATCAGCACATCTTAAAACTAATGGTATAGTTTTACCAAAGGTTAGCGAGAAGGCCATCCACACCACAATGCAGCTTATTCACCAATCAATAGCCATTACATTCATGGTTTAACACAGCGCTGAACAGCTTCTTTCTGCTCTGCTCCTTGTTGTGAAGTGGATAAAACATGCTAGCCTTTCAGCAGTATCCCAACAGCAGGGGATAATCAATCAAAACCACTGTCTGAGATTTACAGAACAAAACCCATTAGTCTGTGCTCAAAGTATAAATCAATATCATGGTGAGTCCTGTTGCCTGTACAGATGTCCTTAAGCTTTAAAAAGTATTTGTGTCATCTTATAACAAAATCATCGTTCTTTAAAAGGTGTGATTGTCCTATTGGTATCTATAAAGACACAATACAGCACTGGCCTAGTGTTAGACAACACTGACTATAGACAGTCATTTGCTTCTCTGAAGAGCTGAGCAACACCTATCTTGTGCAGGTAAAACAGCAGCAGGCACTATGCTTGTTACACAAGTACAACAGGATTTGATAACCAACTGAGCAATTGCCATCATGATTGGAGAAAACACTGAGGAGAGATGGTCTACTTCCTGTTTGCGTCTTTGATGTCCTTTGCAGCCTCATGGAACACAGCGGAAAAACATTTGTAATTGTTAAAGTCACAGTTAAGTGAATATGGCAACACCATACACCATACTGCGTTGTTAGACCAGGAAGAGGTGGATAAGGACACATGTTTAGCATGTTACTAGACAAATTAATACTTAAAGTGGCAATCTCGAAGACTTTCATTCATGTCTGTTGAGTCACTATCTATGGTTGAAGGAGGTAAAACAATCAATTTTTGGCATATTATTCATTTACACCAGCCAGACCCGGCTTTTTGAACAACTTCTGTTGTGGGTATATTCAGGCTATTATGCTATTTCTGAAGCTTCATGTGGATAAAGGCTGCGGGAATAAGCCTTCTTTAATATGTTTATACTTGCTGTACTCACACACTCTCCCTGTCAAGCTCTTTGATTTGCCCAGTTTGGGGTATAGAGTGTTTTCTACCTGTTCATATTTAACACTTTTAAAGGTAATGTAGACCTCACCATCAGGCCTTTTGTGACATTGCAGTTTTTGGCCTCTTGATATGTTTTGATGACATCTGCTTCACTGATCAAGTGATGTTGGAAAAAAAAGTTGCACCTCAATTGCCATTGACTAATGGAATTGACATTATATTTAAATTAAATCAGTCTTACACGTTTCCTTTCTCTCTCTCTCTCTCTCTCTCTCTCTCTCTCTCTCTCTCTCTCTCTCTCTCTCTCTCTCTCTCTCTCTCTCTCTCTCTTATGACTTCACAAATATTAGTTAGACTGTTATTGATGATCAAACATCAATTTTGGAAACTGTTAAATATTTCTTAGCTTGTGTGAGGCTGAAAGGAAATAGAGGGGTAGAAGGCATATTTACCCTCCATTTGTCTGTGCACTTGTTTACTTCTGTGTAGCTCTGGCAGAGCTCCCAATGCCCATGTTAAAAGGGGGCATGACCATCCGCTGTTATGCTAAGAGAGAATTCATTACCAAGCTAATGAACAGTGCTAATCTACAGAGCACAGACTCACAGTCTCTGTTATCACTCAGATGTGATGGAACTTCTGCAAGTTTCACTAGGGAGATATGAATACTGTATACTGCATGCATGTTAAAGAATGCAGATGCTTCTACAAGTAGGCAACCATGAAAACAGAGCACATTGTTAATATTTGACTCTGTCAGGCTACACAAAGAATTACAAATGTGCAAAAAACCTACAAGACAAAAGTTGGAAAAGTCACATTCTTTTTACATACTCCAATTAGCCCTCCTATTGTGTTCGGGTCAAATCTGACCGATTCACTACTTTCATCAATCATAAATATTTTATTTTACATTTGATTGCTTCAAGGCCTTATGATATCCTCCACAGTAGGCTTTTGAACATATACAATTTCTGATCACCACTTTCATTGAATTGTGAGTGGTTTAGTCAACTTTGTTACATCCATGGTGTTCCCGGTCAAAATTGACCGGCATAAGAAATTAATGGGTAACCCTAGATTAATTTCATCCAACAGATCACACACACACACACACACACACACACACACACACACACACACACACACACACACACACACTACACACGACTATTCTTTTTGATGTTCTGTGTCTCTGTTTTGTTTTGTTTTATTTACAATAAATGTTAATTACGTTACCAAAAAAAAAAAAAATCTTTGTTCAGATCCTGCTCCTCTTGCCTGGAGACATGCTAGTGTACTTTGTGTGCCAACTAGACAAGGCCTAGTCATGTACGAACTGCCATAACCACAGCCATGAATCTTTAATGAACCATATCATCTTTTTCCCCTGCAGCTACAGTATGAGAGCCTCTTCTGTGGTACATTTTGTGGCGTGACTATGGCTTATTAAATGTATTAGCCCGGGAACACTTAAGGCTACTCCTTCCAAAGGAGCTATTCATTTGTAGCTAGCTCATTAACGTATAAATCTCTAAAAGACCCACAGTGGCACATTAGACCACTATCTATCCATTAGGAAGAGAGAGGAGACTCCAAATGGCTGTGCATCAAAATGTAGAAGAGTACTTTATTTGTCTGTCTGCTTCTGTGAGTCCAGCAGCCTTGTCTGAGTCTCAGGCAGAGTCGGCGCAGTTCTTTCAGTTCTGGCCTTTTGTGCAGATCTGGAAAAACAGACTGAGGAGAAGACTTGTTATTGTATCTGATGTTGAAAGTGAATTTACAGTAAAAGTTTTCTTTTAGTTTTTTATGAAATCTTAAAGGAGTTTAGGATGGAACGTGGGAGATTTTAAAGCATTCCCACTCCTACAACTTTTGTATTGGACTGCAGTATGTTAGTGCTGCTGTTGAGGCAATCTGCCTGACAAAGGTGCGAGAAGTCATAAAAACAAAAAGGAGGAGAAAGCAGGTCATCCGTCTCAGAGGAGAAGGAGAAGTAAATGCATGGATAAACACTTCCTGTGATTGAGCCGGAGGGATGTACTGTGAAAAAGTGTGAATCGCACAGCCATGAAAGTACAATTCTCTTTTGGTAACAAACACCATCTGTCAGGAACACTGGTGAGCTCATCAAGAAAGTGAAGACACCCCCGGCATTGCTCACACACTCTGCACTTCAGTGGCTAAACCTCTCTAGTAGCATGAAGCCATTGACAATGATTGTTTTGCTTCTCCATCTAAATATGACAAGATGGAAAGATTTAAGAGTGGATCAGTGTGCTTCTGTTACTCTTAAGCAGAAGGACAAATATATTAACTTTTCTTGTCTCTCCTTGCATACCTCACGGAAATGTAAATGTGTGTGTGTGTGTGTGTGTGTGTGTGTGTGTGTGTGTGTGTGTGTGTGTGTGTGTGTGTGTGTGTGTGAACCTGACTCCTAAGGGAAGTATGCGCTCAACTATAGTTTTGTGTAATGTAAGTTGTAAAATATTACTCTAGGTACCCACACATTCAAAGACATGAAGAGGTGGGTCTGTATGGCATGAGAAGGCTCCAATCAGCAGATTCTTTTTAATTTAAAGCTGAAGGGCACTGGAACAAAATCTGCTTTCCCAATCTATCAATGTCCAATGTAATATGCAGTTTTATTTTGCTATCCACAGTTGTATAAAACACTCTAGAGATCTTGTTTATACCACTTGAATGTTCAAAAGACTGCACAGAGTAGTATTGTATAGATAATGACCTTGAACCAGACCTTGATACAATGATTCAACTTTAACATATCAGCCTCGTAATATTCTTGGGTTTGTACCTCAATGTCAAAGGCATGGAGAGATCTTTTCTCCAAAGCCGAAAAAGCCATAAAGGTGTGCAGCAGCTGTCCACCCTGGCAAGGAAAACACATTCCTGAAATGAATGGCTGCTTGGGCAGGATATGGCCAACCTACACCGGTGTTAGCGGGATTACACTGTATCGGCCCTAAACCCACTACAGCCTTCTGTTGCCCTGGACACAGCACACACCTGCCTTTCATGTTAGAATACTCGCATGATGGAGAAAAGAGTGGAGATTAAGGGTGATGTCCTGCAAGTTGGGGTGTGAGAGAGGACACCAGGTCAGAGGTAGAGGTTAATGAAAATGGTTTGAGACAGTTACAATAATTGAGGGTTGAAACCATAGAGCTATACAATGTGTTGCTACAGTACAAGCTGTAGCAGAGGAATTGAAGTACAGCTAACGTGAGAATAAAATGTTAACGGATTCAGAGAAGGCGATTGCATCATACAAACCTATGATTCAATCTACCGTGAGAGACGGGGGTTAGGAGGGTGGGTGGGGATTTTGGTGCTTGTGTACTCGGCCAGGTTGGGTAGAACCAATCCCAACCCCTTGATCTTCCAGTCCTGGACTGTGGCCTCTTGGGAGTGGCGTGCGTAGAGGCCGGCTGGCCAGCAGATGTAGTGGCTGGGTCCCGGTGCGGATATTACCAGTGGGACTGCCATTTCCCTCAGCCTTTCATCTGCAGCTCAAGGGGCTGAGAGAGAGCTCCGCAGGGCAGAGTAAGGTTGGAAAAGAAGGAACAAGAGGATTAGAGATGGCTTTGCTGGGCAGGAAGATGGTCTGGTTTGCGGATGGGTGTGGGAGGAGTGAGTCACACTTTCACTCAGATATGCAGAGTCATCTATTTGTTATATCTGACATTGTGACATTGCATAATTTTTCTCAACCCTTGTCTTGAAGCAAAATCTTTGAATGATTCTGAGACATTCCCTATTAAATTAATTTGGGGAAAGACACCCTCCAAACAGATCAAATAGAGGGATAATCCTGTTGACTAATGTGTGCCCAAACCCATTTGTTAGCACTTAAAACTACCTGACAGATATTCTATTTTATTATAATTACTGTATCACACTTTTTCACATTTGTGTTCAACTGTCCCTATCCATCCCTTTTAATCCTGTCTTCTACCTTGCCTTTTAAGCAATTTACTTTTTCTTCCTAGCTTGGCGTATTCTGCCCTGTGGTTTTTATGGCACTTTGAGAGCATATTAGCTTGAAGGGCTCCCTAGGCACGCGGTCATCAGAGGAGAATGGTTCTCATTAGCCAGCATCATCATTTCCTTTCTAAGCAGTATCAGTGAGGCCTTTATGATTGAACCACTCCAGCACACCTTTGGGATGTTTGGAAACACCAAGAATCTCTGGCGTGGCAACAAGTTATACGCTAAAGGAAGTGGAGGGAGTCACTATCTCAGAAGTTAGTGAACACGATACTTAGAATTCAACATTTTGTATGGTTGCTATGAAGTTTACCTGCAGAGGAACAAGGAATGTTAATGACTCAATGCTCTGATATTGAGCCACATAAAAGTCTTAACTACAGTACCACAGAAGGAGCTGTTATTCCCTAATATAACAAGAACTCCTTACAACATCTGCAGGTTTTCAAGCAGTAAATGACATTTTAAAGATGGTGTCCAGACTCATAAAGTTTTCTTTATTGAAAGCTGCAAATTCAATGGATATGACTTGACTTTTATTGTGTGCAAAACACTCTTGCTCACGCCCTTCCCCCCCGGCCCCCAGTCAGGCTTGGACCAAACCTTTGGGTTTTCACTGGGACCAGATTTAATCAAA